>NC_081553.1:54644759-54877259 GCF_963082655.1 Stomoxys calcitrans
AAATCGGGAGATCGGTTTATATGGGAGCTATATCCAAATTTGAACCGATATGGCCCATTTGCAATCCCCAACGACCTACATCAATACAAAGTATCTGTGCAAAGTTTCAAGTGGCTAGCTTTTCGCGTTCTGGAGGCCACCGTGGCGCAGGCTATGACGCCGAACGCCTGGGTTCGAATCCTGGCAAGACCATCGGAAAAAATTTTTTTTCAGCGGTGGTTTTCCCCTCCTAATGCGGGCAACATTTGTGAGGTACTACGCCATGTAAAACTTCTCTCCAAAGAGGTTTCGCACTGAGGCACGCCGTTCGGACTCAGCTATAAAAAGGAGGTCCCTTATCATTGAGCTTAAACCTGAATCGGACTGCACTCATAGACATGTGAGAAGTTAGCACCTGTTCCTTGGTGGAATGTTCATGGGCAAAATTTGCAATTTGCCTAGCTTTACGCGTTCGACCGCTATCGTGATTTCGATGGACGGACAGACGGACGGACATGGCTAGTTCGAATTAGAATCAGACGATCAAAAATATGTATACTTTATGGCGTCCTTAATTTAGGACGCTGTTTCGAGGTGTTACAAACGGAATGACTAGATTAGTATACCCCCATTCTATGGTGGTGGGTATAAAAAGGAGTAAGTGATCGATTTGTCTTATTTTGAGATTTTTGAAAGAAGATGGATTGAAAATACCATATCAATAAGATAAGTGACACAAAATACGACACAGGTATCAATATTTGTGTTCAAGTAACAGAGAGCAGCGCCCCACCCCAAAACTCAACCGAGCGGGCATATCGACCGATAAGTACTATTTCTGCGTAAACTGCAGATATGGCATTCAAATTTGGGCAAATTGTCAGAGAGTCTACTATTTATCTAACTTTGATTATATTTGAAAGCTAAGGATTATATGCAGCCACCCCCATCAAAAAGCATTCAGAGATGCATACAAATACAAATTGTCATAAATTTCCCAATCAGGCTATATGGACTACTGTGCTATGTTTGCTTTAAAACACGCACCCCTTTTAGGCCAACATGGTCTTAACACTTAAAAACCTATCAGGTATTTGTGTTGTTTACCATAGTTGGCCAAATTGCAAACCATGCCAACACAAAAAGGCATTTGTCTGGGCCAACACCAAAATCACCACCACCACTGCTGCTGCTGCTGCTATTGCCATCACCACCATTTAAGCCAAAGACAAACAGACAACAAGAAGCTTAGCACGACTTATCTGTGCCCTTAAGCATAATTAAATGAACATGAAATTCGAACCCTCTCCAGCAACGCTAACGCCAAGACCTCGTTCATATTCCAAGCTGAAGGATGTTTTAGAAGGCATGGGGTAAGTAAGCGATTTTTTTTTCTGTATAAGACCAGCGTGTCTGTGTAAATAGGCCTAATCAGCTTTATTAGTGCAACATCGAGTGGTGCAATAAAATGAAAAAGCTCCTCCTTTGTAGTTGCAGCCAATGTTAGGGTAGGGTAACTATTTTTGCGAACTTCTCTTCGGTGTTAGGAAATAAAATTTTTATAACAAAAAGGTAGCACCTGCCTAGTTTTTTTAGTTCATGAGAACTTACCATTGAAGGATAATAAATTTTTATTCATAATCGGAGGTATTGAAACGTTTTGTTGATAAATTACATAGGAGTACATTTATATCTTCGAGTCAAACCGCCATGCTGAGGAGGATGGAGGATTTTATGATTTTTCTTATTAGAAACATTCCATCGATATGATACCCATGGTGAAGAGCCTGCGCTTGAAGTGAATGCTTTATTCATGTCTGGCTACAACTCCATAAAGTTTTATCCTTTTCAAAACGCTTCTACTGCCTATTTATGACACCCATTAGAAGGGTATTCCAAAGGGAGTCATAACTGAGCACTGCTGAAGGCAAGCAATTCATTAGTCTTTCTGTTCATGGCAGAGGTTCCTTGATAGCAAATGAGGTTTGGAATCCAGGTTGATGTTCTCTGGGTCAAATCAGATTTGGCCTACAGATACCATGTCTAGTCTTGGTTAGAGTGAATAGTGCAAAACTAAAGCAAGTGGTCCCATGAGTTGTACTGTGGCCAGATCCTTCGAAGTTTTGTTGGAGGTCCACCCGATAGACTTCTACCTTAAGAAATCGTCCGAAGAACGCTGTTAAGGTTGTTGCAACGTGATAAGCTTTGGAGGTAACAGGCCAAGTATAACGGGTTGCGCGACAAGTTTACCTGTAGATTGCCTTCATGGACAGGGTGGTATTAAGATTTGTAAGTGGTGCTTTGAGTTATAATGTGACCAGATCCTTCGATGTTTTGTAGGAGGTCAAACCGATTGACCTTTACACTAAGGAACCGACCAAAAAGACGCCGTTCAGGTTGCTTTGAGGGTAAGAGGCCAATTATACCGGGCTACCCGACAACCGAACCTGTAGATTGCAGTCTTGGCGAGGGTGGGCATTGTGGACAGCTGGTTACACATGTTAGTGGTGCCTAACTGATCGTAGGTGTAGAAAAAGTTTTGGGATTTTGGTATTCTTACAAATGGACCTAAAACGAATGCTATATCCCCTGCAAAGGACCACACATCAAATTCTCTCTTATTATCAGGAACGATTGCAACATATTCCAAGAAATGGTCTCTGAGATTGCCAGGACTGCAGAAATAACGTTTTTGGAGATAGTCTTCACTTATATTGGGTTTGACAGAACATTTATCATATTAGCCGAACATAGAATAGCGTTCCAAGCGCCTTGATCCTCTGCTCTTCTTCTAAAATATCTGACATCAAGTTTCAAGTTGTCTCTTACCACTTGACCTTTCTATCGGGCTATTGGTTGTCGCGGTTTGCGGGTACCACTGTGATCGCCTTCAAGCGACTTCTTTGCTGGGGCTTTATCATCCATTGTGAGAACATGACCTGCATAGCTATCGTCGTCATGCAGTTAGTGATAGTCCGGCGTCTTTAAAAACTCTTGTGAGAACGAACGTAAGATCCAATGGGCAATGTCGCTGTCTATTTGGGGCGTCTGCTCTGGCAAGAGGCCACCGTAGCGCAGAGGTTAGCATGTCCGCCTATGATGCTGAACGCCTGGGTTCGAATCCTGGCGAGATGATTAGAAAAAAATTTTCAGCGGTGGTTTTCCCCTCCTAATGCTGGCGACATTTGTGAGGTACTATGCCATGTAAAACTTCTCTCCAAAGAGGTGTCGCACTGCGGCTCGCCGTTCGGACTCGGCTATAAAAAGGAGGTCCCTTATCATTGAGCTTTAACTTGAATCGGACTGCACTCATTGATATGTGAGAAGTTTGCCCCTGTTCCTTAGTGGAATGTTCATGGGCAAAATTTGCATTTTTGCTTTGGCAAGACAATGTGCGGTTGGCACTGCGAGAGGGGGATCCCATCTTTTCCTGATCACGACTACAAACCCGAATCTTCTTCTTCTTATATAAAAAAATCAATTTGTGTTTGTTTGTTTGTGCGTTCCTTATAGACTCAGAAACAGCTGAACCGTTTTTCTTGAAATTTTCACAGATGGTGCATAATGATCCCGTGGTGATTATAGCGTACTAAATTTTTGATTTGATATTTGAAGGGGGAGCGGACCCTCCCCCTTACTCTAATTTTCAGAAACGCCAGATCTCAGAGATGAGTGGTGCGATTTAATTTTGTGTGCTCTCTTATAGTAACCTACAAACAAAAATTTGGTATTCAAATTTCGGATAGGGTACCTTGGGGGGACGCCCCACCCCAAAACTACCAAATATATATACACCAATCACGACAATATGGGACTCAAATAAAAGGTGTTTAAGATTAGAAAACGTATCTGATATCCAATTGTCGGACCAAGTGTTAGGGGGACCACCCCAACCCCGAAAACATACCCAAAGAAGACAAATTTACGACCACAGCAATATGGGACTCATGAAAGGTATTTGCGAATAAAATACGAATCTGATATCCAAATTTGGTACAAAGTTTCTGGGGGTCCACCCTTTCCCAAAACACCCCCAAACAGGACTTATTTACTGACCATGGCAATATGGGGCTTAAAAAAAAAGGTATTTGAGTGTAGAATACGAATCTGATATCCAAATATGGGACCAAGTGTTTGGGGGGACCGTCTCTCACCAAAAACATCCCCCAAAAGGGAACAAATTTACAACCATAGCAATATGGGGCTCAAATGAAAGGTCTTCGGGAGTAAAGCACGAATTTGATATCAATATTCGGGAAAAGTGTCTATGGGGCCACGCCACCCCCACAACACCACCCAAATAGTAAAAGTGACAACTGCGTAGGCTGCAGTTGTCACTGCAACCAATATGTTGTTCCGACTAATAATGTCTTCTAACACGTCAAACTTTCGTTGGAGACCGTTGCAACTCATTTCCAGGAAAGATACACCTCCCGCAACTGGCCCGGCAATATTGGAGCTGGGATGTTGCTGTTACGTATATTACCGTTCGTAAGAGTTCGGAGGGGTCATATGGACCGGTGAGGAGGACACCAAAGGCGATGAGTCCAATTAACATATTCTCTTTGCTATCTTGGGCACAGAGTGTAAAATGTTTTGCTTCCAAATTTTGCTAGTCTTCGGGCTACAATAAAATAACATTTTGCAATATAGCTTCACAGAGATAAATGTGCTGATTTTACCCTTCAGATAGGGTATACTAACTTCGTCATTATGTCCGTAACACCTGGAAATATGCGTCTGAAACCCAATAAAGTAAATATATTCTTGATCGTCATGTCATTTTAAGTCGATCTAGCCATGTCCGTCCGTCTGTCCGTCTGTACGTCTGTCCGTCCGTCTGTCCTTCCGTCTGTCCGTCCGTCTGTCCGTCCGTCCGTTCGTCTCTCCGTCCGTCTGTCTGTCGAAAGCACGCTAACTTTCGAAGGAGTAAAGCTAGCCGCTTGAAATTTTGCACAAATACTTTTTATTAGTGTGGGTCGGTTGGGTTTGTAAATGGGCCAAATCGGTCCATGTTTTGATATAGCTGTCATATAAACCGATCTTGGGTCTTGAATCCTTGAGCCGCTGGAGAGTGCAATTTTCATCCGATTTGGCTGAAATTTTGCATGAGGTGTTTTGTTATGACTTCCAGTAACTGTGCTAAGTATGGCGCAAAACGGTACATAACCTGATATAGCTGCCATATAAACCGAACTTGAGTCTTGACTTCTTGAGCCTCTGGAGGGCGCAATTCTCCTTTCTTGAGCATCTAGAGGGCGTAATTCTCGTCCGATTAGACTGAAATTTTGCTCGTAGTGTTTTGGTATCACTTCCAACAACTGTGTTAAGTATGATTGAAATCGGTTCATAATCTGGTATAGCTGTCATATAAACCGATATTGGATGTTTACTTCTGCAACCAATAGAGCCCGCAATTCTCATCCGATTTGGCTGAAATTTTGCATGTAGTGTTTTGTTATGACTTCCAATAATTGTGCTAAATATGGCGCAAATCGGTTTATAACCTGATATAACTGCCATATAAACCGATCTTGGGTCTTCAACTCTTGAGCCTCTGGAGTACAACTCTCATCCGATTTGACTGAAATTTTGCACTTTGTGTTTTGGTATCACTTCCAACAACGGTGCTAAGTATGGTTCAAATCGGTCCATGTTTTGATATAGCTGTTATATAGACCGATCTTGGGTCTTGACTTCTTGAGCATCTAGAGGGCGCAATTCTCATCCGATTTGACTGAAGTTTTGCTCGTAGTGTTTTGGTATCACTGTGTTAAGTATGATTCAAATCGGTTTATGATCTGGTATAGCTGTCATATAAACCGATATTGGATCTTGACATCCTTTGTTATGACTTCCAATAACTGCGCTCAGTATGGTTCAAATCGCTTCATGTTTTGATATAGCTGCTACATAAACCGATCTTGTGTCTTGACTTCTTGAACCTCTAGAGGGCGCCTTTCTCATCCGATTTGACTGAAATTTTGCACTTTGTGTTTCGGTATCACTTCCAACAACTGTGCAAAGTATGGTTCAAATCGGTCCATGTTTTGATATAGCTGTTATATAGACCGATCTTGGGTCTTGACTTCTTGAGCCTCTAGAGGACGCAATTCTCATCCGATTTGACGGAAGTTTTGCTTGAGGTGGTTTGTTATGACTTCCAATAACTGCGCTAAGTATGGCGCAAATCGGTACATAACTTGATAAAGGGTGATTTTTTTGAGGTTAGGATTTTCATGCATTAGTATTTGACAGATCACGTGGGATTTCAGACATGGTGTCAAAGAGAAAGATGCTCAGTATGCTTTGACATTTCATCATGAATAGACTTACTAACGAGCAACGCTTGCAAATCATTGAATTTTATTACCAAAATCAGTGTTCGGTTCGAAATGTGTTCATTCACCGTAACGTTGCGTCCAACAGCATCTTTGAAAAAATACGGTCCAATGATTCCACCAGCGTACAAACCACACCAAACAGTGCATTTTTCGGGATGCATGGGCAGTTCTTGAACGGCTTCTGGTTGCTCTTCACTCCAAATGCGGCAATTTTGCTTATTTACGTAGCCATTCAACCAGAAATGAGCCTCATCGCTGAACGGTGAATGAACACATTTCGAACCGAACACTGATTTTGGTAATAAAATTCAATGATTTGCAAGCGTTGCTCGTTAGTAAGTCTATTCATGATGAAATGTCAAAGCATACTGAGCATCTTTCTCTTTAACACCATGTCTGAAATCCCACGTGATCTGTCAAATACTAATGCTTGAAAATCCTAACCTCAAAAAAATCACCCTTTATAACCGCCCTATAAACCGATCTGGGATCTTGACTTCTTCAGCCTCTAGAGGGCGCAATTCTCATCCGATGTGGCTGAAATTTTGTACAACGGTTTCTCTCATGACCTTCAACATACGTGTTTATTATGGTCTGAATCGATCAATAGCTCGATACAGCTCCCATACAAACCTATCTTCCGATTTTACTTCTTGAGCCCCTACAAGGTGCAATTCTTATCCGAATGAGCTGAAATATTACACCATTACTTCTACAATGTTCAGCATTCATTTATGGTCCGAATCGTTCATTCATTTATGGTTCTTATTCAATATTCTTTGTTTGCTTAAATAAAGATACCGCGCATAGAACTCGACAAATGCGATCCGTGGAGGGAGGGTATATAAGATTTGGCCCGGCCGAACTTAGTACGCTCTTACTTGTTTTTTTTTTATTTTATTTTAACTAAACGTGTGAAAACACACCACCATAAATTATCTGTCAGTTTATCCCCATTATGCCTTGGTGCAAATTGTTATTAACATCCTTTGACTATAACTAATTGTTGGTCTCTTTTCATAAATATCCTGTACAGGTGGTAGCTATGCACTGCCTTATCCTTATCCACAAATAATCTTTGGCAACAAACAAGAAAGAAACAGAAACTCTGAAAAAAACAACACCTCTTAAGTTTCTCACCTTTGTTTAAATGGAAAAAGTGGGCGTTGCTACTCTTTTGCCCAAAGCCGAACCAAAACCAAACATTCAAAACCCTTTTATGTCTGGTATGGCAGTAGTAAAAGGGCTGCTTTTGTTAAGCTTTGCTACGTTTTAGGCCTTGTTAGTAGGATTTTTATGTGGGGCTTGTTATTTGAGGCCAAATAAAAGTGTTACCACTTGGGTTACTATTCCTTTTTCCTTTCAGTCTGAACACTTCAAGTTTGAAGGCAACAGAAAAAAAAACAACTGAAAAGGGAAAATCCAAAGCCTACAGCAGCAGGTGTTGTAGGTTTTTTGGAAGGCTTTTAGGTAATTTGAGGCCTTTAGTTGCGTTTTATGTTTTTTTAGGGGTGTTTTGTTGAAGTTTCCTGTTAAAATCAAAGCAAAGGTGTTTCTGTGGAGTTGTTTTTTTTTTTTTTTGTTATGAGAAATGTTTAAATCTTTTTTTCAATGGCAACAAGGGATATCTTGCGGTTTGTTCTGTTATGCTCTATTTGATTTGTTTTGCTTTTAATGGTTTAGTGAAATAAAATTTCTCTTTGATCTACAATTTATTCATTAGTTGTTCGCTTCGTTGCTTTTTTCTAACACCTAATTATTTTAATCAAAATTTATTACAATTTCAAATTCCCCACCTGAACATTAGGCGAGCACACACAAATTCCCCCCCGAGCAAGTAAACAGGGTTGCCATTTAATAAAAAATACATAACAAGTAAAAGCGTACTAAGTTCAGCCGAGCCGAATCTTGGTTGCCCAAAAAGTAATTGCGGATTTTTAAAAGAAAGTAAATGCATTTTTAATAAAACTTAGAATAAACTTTAATCAAATATACTTTTTTCTAAAGCAAGCTAAAAGTAACAGCTGATAACTGACAGAAGAAAGAATGCAATTACAGAGTCACAAGCTGTGAAAAAATTTGTCAACGCCGATTATATGAAAAATCCGCAATTACTTTTTGGGCAACCCAATATATACCTTCCACAATGTGTCGCATTTGTCGAATTCTTTTTTATCTTTTATCTCTTTTTAGGCAAACAAAGGATAAAAGTTATCAAGTTATCGGACCAATATTCAATTATGGTCCAATTCTGAACATAATTGAATAGCAGAAGTCATTGTGTAAAATATCAGCCAATTCGAATAAAAACTGCGCCCCTTTGGGAGCTCGAGAAGTAAAATAGGGAGATCGTCTTATATGGGTGCTGTATGTGGCTAAAGACCGATGCAGACCATATTCGACACGTATGTTGAAGGTCATGATAAAAGCCTTTGTACAAAATTTCAGCAAAATCGGATAATAATAAAGGGTGATTTTTTTGAGGTTAGGATTTTCATGCCTTAGTATTTGACAGATCACGTGGGATTTCAGACATGGTGTCAAAGAGAAAGATGCTCAGTATGCTTTGACATTTCATCATGAATAGACTTACTAACGAGCAACGCTTGCAAATCATTGAATTTTATTACCAAAATCAGTGTTCGGTTCGAAATGTGTTCATTCACCGTAACGTTGCGTCCAACAGCATCTTTGAAAAAATACGGTCCAATGATTCCACCAGCGTACAAACCACACCAAACAGTGCATTTTTCGGGATGCATGGGCAGTTCTTGAACGGCTTCTGGTTGCTCTTCACTCCAAATGCGGCAATTTTGCTTATTTACGTAGCCATTCAACCAGAAATGAGCCTCATCGCTGAACAAAATTTGTCAAAATTTGAACACATTTCGAACCGAACACTGATTTTGGTAATAAAATTCAATGATTTGCAAGCGTTGCTCGTTAGTAAGTCTATTCATGATGAAATGTCAAAGCATACTGAGCATCTTTCTCTTTGACACCATGTCTGAAATCCCACGTGATCTGTCAAATACTAATGCATGAAAATCCTAACCTCAAAAAAATCACCCTTTAGCTATCTCTAGAGGCTCAGAAAGTAAAGATCAGCAAAATCGCATACGAATCGCGCCACTAGAGGGCGCAAGTGGTCAAGATTCAATATCGGTTTATATGGCAGCTATATCAGGTTATAGATCGAATTGAACCATACTTAAAACAGTTGTTGGAAGTCATAACGAAACACGTCATGGAAAATTTAAGCCAAATCGGAAAAGAATTGCGCCCTCTAGCGGTTGAAGAAGTCAAGATGTAAGGTCGAATTATATGGGAGCTATATCAGACTATAGCCCGATTCAGAGCATATTTAACACGCATATTGAAGGTCATGGGAGAAGCCATTGTACAGAATTGAGCCAAAATGGATAAGAATTGCGGCCTCCAGTGGCTCAAGAAGTCAAGATCCCAGACCGGTTTATATGGCATACTTAGCACAATTGTTGGAAATCATAATAAAAACACCTCGTGCAAAATTTCAGCCAATTCGCATAAGAATAGCGCCCTCTTACTAGAATATTTGTTCCACTAGCCGAACGTAGAATAGCGTTGCAAGCGCCTCGATCTTCTGCGCTCATTCTAAAATCTCTGACACCGAGTTTCGCGGTGTCTCCCAACACTTGAACTTTCCATCGGGCTTTTGGTCTTCCCGGTTTGTGTGTACCAACGTGTTTGCCTTCAAAAGACTTCTTTGCTGGAGCTTCTTCATCCATTCTGACAACATGACCTAGCCAAAGCAGCCGTCGTCATACAGCTCATACAGCTCGTGGTTCATACGTCGCCTATATTCTCCATTAACGCAAACTGGTCCATATATTTTACGAAGAATCTTTCTCTCAAATACTCCAAGCACTCATCTGCTTTCACAAGTACCCATGCTTCAGAACCATATAACAGCACGGGTAGTATCAGTGTCTTGTATAGTGTAATCTTCGTCTGTCGAAAGGTGGTCTTGTTTCTAAACTTCTTACTTAATCCAAAGTAGCATCTGTTTGCCACTATTATTTTTCATTAATCTCAAAACTGGTGACATTCGTTTCGGTTACGGCGGTGCCGAGGTAGATAAAGTTACTGACTGTCTCAAAGCAGTGGTTCCCAACTTTCTCCATTTTCTTTATCTGCTCGGTTGTGCAAGGCTTTTTGGGGAGTTGAAACCATCCATTTCGTCGTATCTCCATTTAATGCCAGACCCATTTTCACTGACTCTCTTTCGATTCTTTCAATTGCTGCAGTTACTACTTCCGGTGACCGACCTATGATATCGATATCGTCGGCATAGGCGAGTAACATGTGCTCTCTTGTGATTAGTGTGTCATATCTATTCACATCTGCATTTCGTATAATCTTCTCTGCGCCCTCTAGTGGCAAGTCAAGATTCAAGATCAGTTTATATGGCAGCTATATCAGGTTATGGACCGATTTAAATCATACTTAACACAGATAATCGAAATCATAGCAAAACCCGCCGTGCGAATTTTCAGCCAAATCGGATAGGAATGGCGCCCTCTAGTGGCTCAAGAAGTCAAGACCCAAGATCGGTTTATATGGCAGCTATATCAAACCATGGACTGATATGGCGCATTTACAATCCCAATCGACCTACGCTAATGAGAAGTATTTGTGCAAAAGTTCAAGCGGCTAGCATTACTCCTTCAAAAGTTAGCGTGGCTTCCAACCACAGACGGACGGACAGACAAACGGACATGACTAAATCGGCTTAAAATATCATGACGATCATTCTTGATCAGAAAAAATTTTCAGCGGTGGTAATACCCCTATAATGCTGGCGACATTTGTGAGGTACAGTACCACTTGGTATGGTAGCCGTTAAAAAAACTTCTCCACAAAGAGGCGTCGCACTGCGGCAAGCCGTTCGGACTCGCCTATAAGAAGAAGGCCCCTTATCACTGAGCTTAAACTTGAATCGGACAGCACTCATTGATATGTGAGAAGTTTGTCCCTGTTCCTTAATGGAATTTTCATGAGCAAATTTGCATTTTCATGTTGGCCGTCAGGACAACAACAACCAGGGCTATAACGTCCCGAACAGTCTTGGAGTCTAAGATGGAGATTAAAGCCTTCTCTGGTGATGGTACTATCTGCAATGTTTGGGTGCTGGACCATTGCGGAGTAGAAGGAAATGAGAGGGCAGATGATTTGGCAATGAAGGACAGAGGACTGCTGTCAATAATCCTGGCTAACCCGAAACCTTTAGGGAAGAAGCAGTCCGAGTTAAAGGCGTGGGCGACGAACAGTGTTACATGCGCATACTGTGGAACAGCGAAATGGTCCATAGAACGACGAAAATCATATGGGGAGATCCGGATGGTGAGAAGACAATGTTATTACAGAAAGCAGGTAAGAAGTAGGTCGGTATAGCTTTCGGTTTCATAACGGGACACACACGAGACTACGAGCTCACTTATGCGAAAAAGGTGCGGCAAGTGATAGCGTGTGTAAGGCATGCGGGGAGGATGATAGGACGCTGGAGTATTTCATATGTCATTGTTTATCCCTTCCCAATGCTGGCGACATTTGTGAAGTACACGCTGTTCGGACTAGGCTACACAAAGAAAGGCCCGTTATCATTGAGCTTTAAACTTGAATTGAACATCACTCATTGATGGGTGAGATGTCTGCCCCTGTTGTTTATTGAAATCTTGAGAGGCAAATTTGCACATTTTGGTTTGGATTGTAAATGGGCCACATAAACCGATCTCCACATTATACTTCTACAGCCTCTAAAGAGCGCAATTCTTATCCGATTTGGATGAAACAGTGACGCACAGTGACTTCCCCTATGTCCTCCAACCTGCATGTAAAGAATGGCCGAAATCGGTTTAAGATTCGACGCGGCCGAATTTAACACACTTTTAATTGTTAGTATATTGAGCGCACAACAAGCCGATTAGTGACTTTAATGCAGTCCTTAGAGGCATGAGGTGATTTAAATTTCCTATTTTCACGGAAATTTAGGTCCAAGTTTGGTTTTTTGTGCAATTTCATGCTTTGAAAAAAAAAATTACAAGTAAAGTAAAAGGGCGTTAAGTTCGACCGGGCCGAACTTTGGATACCCACCCACCACCTTTCGTCAAAAACTAATAAGTACAAATACTAATAAGTACAAGTCATTATTCAATTGTATATAACAAAATATTGGTCTTTTTAGTAGCTATATCTAAACATAAACCGATCTGAACAATATACGACGCAGATGTCGAAAAGCCTAACATAAGTCACTGTGCCAAATTTCGGCGAAATCAGACAATAAATGCGCCTTTTATGGGCCCAAAACCTTAAATTGAGAGATCGGTCTATATGGCAGCTATATTAAAATCTGGACCGATTTGGGCCAAATTGAAGAAGTATGTCGAGGGGCTTAACTTAACTCACTGTCCCAAATTTCGGCGACATCGGACAATAAATGCGCCTTTTATGGGTCCAAAACCTTAAATCGAGAGATCGGTGTATATGACAGCTATATCCAAATCTGGGCCGATCTGTGCCAAATTGAAGAAGTATGTCGAATGGCTTAACTTAAATCACTGTCCCAAATTTCGGCGACATCGGACAATAAATGCGATCTGGGCCGATCTGCGCCAAATTGAAGAAGTATGTCGAGGGGCTTAACTTAACTCACTGTCACAAATTTCAGCGAAATCGGACAATAAATTTGGCTTTTTATGGGCCTAAGACCCTAAATCGGCAGATCGGTCTATATGGCAAGTCTGGACCGATCTACGCCTAATTGAAGAAAGATGTCGAATGGCCTAACACAACTCATTGTCCCAAATTTCCGCAAAAGCGGATAATAAATGTGGCTTTTATGGGCCTAAGACCTTAAATCGGCGGATCGTTCTATATGGCTGCTATATCCAAATCTGAACCGATCTGAACCAAATTGAAGAGGGATGTCGTAGGGCCTAACACAACTCAATGTCTTAAATTTCAGCAAAGTCGGATAATAAATGTTGCTTTTATGGGCCTAAGACCCTAAATCGGCGGATCGGTCTATATAACCGCTATATCCCAGTCTGGTCCGATTTGGGCCAAATTGAAGAAAGATGTCGAGTGGCCTAACACAACTCACTGTCTCAAATTTCAGCAAAGTCTGATAATAAATGTGGCTTTTATTGACCTTTGATCCTAAATCGGCGGATCAGTCTATATGGCAGCTATATCCAAATCTGAACCGATCTGGGCCAAATTGGAAAGGCATGTCGAAGGGCCTAACACAACTCAATGTCCCAAATTTCAGCAAATTCGGATAATAAATGTTGCTTTTATGGGCCCAAGACCCTAAATCGGCGGATCGGTCTATATGAGGGCTATATCAAGATCTAGTCCGATATAGCCCATCTTCCAACATAACCCGCTTATGGTAAAAAAAAGGAATCTGTGCAAAGTTTTAGTTCAATATCTTTATTTTTAAGGACTATAGCGTGATTTCAACAGACAGACGGACGGACATGGCTAGATCGACCACCTTCGGTGGTGGGTATAAAAACGACTGCCCAAAAAAATTTAAAAAATCCCCAAAATTCCCTCAATGGGAAAATCTTGTCAAAGTAGCGTAAATTTTGTCGTTACAATTCTTTGGTGCTTTAAAGAACAAAAAAATCTGCAAAAATCGAATTCCCAAAAATATTTACAAAAATCCCCAAAATTCCCTCAATGCGGAAATATGTACGAAATAGAGGATTTTTTTTTGTCCGACAGTTGCTACCGTGCCACAGGCGATTATGCCACTGAAGACGAAATACAAAGCGAACCCAAATCCAGAACTTATGAAGATTATGCCAAATTTGTTTGTTTTCGTGAGAAAAAATTTTAAAAAATTCTCCATATTGGCAACCCTTGAATTTAAATATGTGCAAAAGCTAATAACCTCAAGACAGGCCAACCCATAATCATTTCAAACCACAAAATAACAAACGCACAAAGTTGGTCTGCAAAAAACAAAAACAACAAATTACCAAAAAGTCGCCTCCGGGGACAAACTCCAACTCTAATAACAGCTCATAAAGTTATAAAAATAAAGAGCCTAAATAACAGATACGCCCACTTTTCGCACATTTATAAAATGGTTAAATTTATAGAAATATTTTTTACCATCATCGTCGTCGTCGCCTTTAACAAATGGAGGTTAACTTGCCGACTTTCTGTTGTTGCCTGATCTTAGTTTCTGGTTTTTCAGCGTTTTTGCTTCTTGTTTTTTTTTTTTTTTTGGTGAGAGGGGAATTCCTATGTAAATTGTTGTGGCTTTCAAGGAGCATAAGAAGCTTATCATAAGGCTTAGCACCGCAACACCCACACGCTATGGCAGATTTTTTTTATAGCAAAATTTTGTTATCCCATATACAAAGAGAAGCAGTGCGTGTTACAAACACACACACACGCACACACTTACACTTAACTTATAAATTTGAATTTTTATTAATGTCAAACATTGTATAAAATCAACAAAAAAATAGAGTGTGATTAAATTATTTAACAACCGCAGATTGGGAAAAAGTTGCAAATAATTTTTTTTTTCTTAACCACAAAGGCAAACTCAAACTCCGCCATTGTATGTGGTTAGTGAATGTGCAAAAGTCTCTTTAAACACCAAATGGATTGAATTTTTTATTTGTTTATTGGTTTTTCTTCACAATAGTAAACAACTTTAGATGGTAGATAATTTCTTTGCTATTCGATGGAGCGAAGAAAGGGTGTTTATGGTGGCTAGTGACTTCATTGTACCCTCGAACAAACTTTGTCACTCCGTTTGTAAAGCTAGACGCTTGTCAATGGATCAATTCAGTTATGTTCTATATAAAGGGTGATGTTTTAGCTATTATCTTTTTGGCAACACTGGTTTAAACAGCTCACGCCCGTTTCGTGTTTTGTTTCACTGTCAAACATCTTCAGTTTGGCCTATAATTTAACCAGAGCCTGGCAGGGATTCGAACCTGGGCACACGGAGCAATAGCCAGAGCCATTGCCATAGTCTAGCATTCGAAGCCATCAATATTCCAACAAATGCACAGAATCATGTGTACCACGGAAGTTGTGCAATTGTCACAGAAAAAAAGTCTGTCACTACACAAAAACACACGCATTGGGAAAAAGTACAGCTAATAGGCAGGGTTGTCGAGCGTGGTTAATGTGGAAACCATATCATAGAGGCGTTTTCACAATTAATACGATTAAAATACAACATACCAATGCACGGCCCTTGAAGCCATCACACCTAATATGACTGAAAAGCCTTCTAACCAAAGACGAAACACGTCCCATAAGGGTTGGTGTTTTTTGCAATCTCTGGCTTTGCTTTTCCATTTGCGAAGAATATCTCCGATCATTGAACTCGTCTCGAAAGAGGAACAAGCAAAAACCCATGAATCGTCTTACAAACGAACAACGCTTGCAAAAAGCGTGCTCAGTTAAGAAAGAGCATCGCGCGCTTCTTTCATTCAGCGACGAAGCTCATTTTTGGCTCTATGGTTACAT
Organism: Stomoxys calcitrans; assembly: GCF_963082655.1. Lineage (NCBI taxonomy): Eukaryota > Metazoa > Arthropoda > Insecta > Diptera > Muscidae > Stomoxys > Stomoxys calcitrans. Next base: position 54,660,629 of record NC_081553.1, read on the forward strand.
ATTGGGTTGCCCAAAAAGTAATTGCGGATTTTTTAAAAGTTTAAATTTTACATAAGCAAAGTTGTCGATTTTGGAGAGAAGATCAGCCAGATGATTTGTAAGAGCTGCCAATGCATCCAGAAAAGGTCACAGTTTGGTGCGGTTTATGGGCTGGTGGCATCATTGGACCGTACTTCTTCAAAGATGATGCGAATCGTAACGTAACTGTGAATGGTGAGCGCTATCGTGAGATGATATCCAACTTATTTTTGTGACCAAAATGCCAGAATTCGACTTGCATGACATGTGGTTTCAACAAGACGGTGCCACAGCACGCGTAACAATGGACTCATTGAGAGAAGAGTTCGGTGAACATTTTATTTCACGTTCGTGGCCAGTCAATTGGCCGCCTAGATAGTGCAATTTAACGCCATTAGAAAATTTTTTGTGGGGCTATGTTAAGGCTCATGTCAATACAGATAAGCCCGCTTCAATTGACGCATTGGAAGACAACATTGATGCATTTATTCGTGAGATACCAGCCGAAATGTTGGAAAGAGTATTATATGGACCGTATTATCGATTCAAAAAAGATTTCATGCATTTTTCTGAATTTGATGTGTTTTTTGCTTTGAAAAACTTTTCTATAGTTTTCATAAATGCAATCCGCACTTTGTAGCGGCTCTGGTATAATGCCATCCGGCCGTATGATTTGTAGGGTGAATTGCTATTTATAGCCATGAGACCTTTATTGAACTAACTATTGGTTGCCCAAAAAGTAATTGCGGATTTTTCATATAGTCGGCGTTGACAAATTTTTTCACAGCTTGTGACTCTGCCATGCATTCTTTCTTCTGGCAGTTATCAGCTGTTACTTTTAGCTTGCTTTAGAAAAAAGTGTAAAAAAAGTACATTTGATTAAAGTTCATTCTAAGTTTCATTAAAAATGCATTTACTTTCTTTTAAAAAAATCCGCAATTACTTTTTGGGCAACCCAATATTTTGCGCTCACGATGTTGTTCTCTACCTGAGTTGATATGATTCGCTCTTCAGCGGCCACATGCGTACAGCCCAGGAATTGCGTTTTAAGGAGGATGTCTAGAGATTCCGCAGATTAATTTAGTCTGGTACCGTCATGCCTTTCATGATCATCCCCATCGTCAACCTCACCATTCAGATCCATCGGGCGGATAATCTCCACTTTGGTCAAATTTATCACACATTAATGAGTGCTGTCCGGTTCAAGTTTAAGCTCAATGATTTTTTTTTTTTTGTAGCCGAGTCCAAACGGCGTGCCACAGTGCGACATCTCTCTAAGGAGAAGTTTTTACACGGCATGGGACCTTACAAATGTTAGGTTTCGAACCCAAGCGCTCAGCGTCAAAGTCGGACGTGTTTACCTCTGTGTTATGGTGGCCTCCAATATTCGTTGGATCTGTGGCGATTAAGAGCCAGTCGTCCATAGAATCACTCGGTTCAGCGGCCCTTAGACGATGAGTGCCGTTGCATTCCATTTTGGAATGTCGTTGCATTCCATAACCAAACCGTGACGCGAGGCTCTGCCGAGCCGGGATCTGCCGAGCCGGGATCTGCCGCTGACTGATGTTTTCTCACTTGTCGCGGGCTTTAGCGGTTATTCTCTCTGGAAAACGCTTCTCTCCCGAAAACCAGTCGCTCCTGCAATTGATTATTCCGAAGACACGTTGACTCCTGCTAGAGTCAAAAAGTGGCACAGAGAGTCATTGTTGGTAAGAACATGTTCTATAAAAAGTGCTGACAGCTTCGCATATCTGCCTCCATTCCTCCATGGTGATGACTGACAATCCCTCATTCTTGCCGTTCAAAAGGTCTACCATCATGCTGCCTTTAACGACCTTATTGAAGGGTTTAGTGCTCACATACGAAATGGACAGAACTGGCGCTGAGATGGGTTGGATTGCTGGCTGTAAAAGTTGCCAGCGCCGTTTTCGGTTCTGTAACACCAGATTTGCCGTCTTCCAGTTCCTGACTGTAGGCTAAGTCGATCTAAACATTTCTCTCCGTCTGTCTGTCGAAAGCCCGCTAACATTCGAAAGGGTAAAGCTTGATGCTTCAAATTTGGCACGAATACTTCCTATTTGAGTAGGTCGGTTGGGATTATAAATGAGCCACATAGGTCCTAAACATTGTATAGCCCCCATATAAACCGATCTACGAATTTTACTTCTTCAGCCCCCATGCAAATGAAAATTTGCTCATGAACATTCCGTTAAGGAGCAAACTTCCAACACATCTATGAGTGCTGTCCGATTCAAGTTTTAGCTCAATGATAAGGGTCTCTTTTTATAGCCGAGTCCGAGCTGCGCACCACTGTGCGACACCTCTTTGGGGAGAAATTTTTACATGGCTGCCATAGCAAATGGTACAGTACCTCACAAATGTGGCCAGCATTAGGAGGGGATAATCCCCGCTGAATATTTTTCAGATGTTCTCGTCAGAACTCGAACGCAGGAGTTTAGCGTTATAGGTGGGTGCTCCAATTAGTCAAAACGCTATTAATCCACCCCATGCCATCAGTAATAGGCCCTCCATTCTAAGCCCCTAAGTCGTTACAAGTCTGGTATTGTGTCGTGTGCCCACCTGAGTGCCGTTGTTTGCTAGCCTCCAAAGCCTGGCGATGGCATAGGAAATGCTCAAGCGTCTCATCTTCCTCCCCACATGCCCTGCACCTGCCGCACCTGTGTGCTCGTTGTCATTTGTGCCACTACCGGAAACTACATGTCAAACCGAAAACGAATGGGACCTTTAGTATAAACCTCGCCTTGTCAATATTCGGATCTCCCCATAGAATTTTCATCGTCCTAATCACTGTTCAACAGTGCCACATGCGCGTTGGTCGCCCACGACCATAACTCGGATTTTAACGCACCGAAAGGCTTCCGATTCACCAAATTCGCTGCAGGCTTTACGGCAAAATCGTCTGCTCTTTCATTCCCCCTTACCAGCACTCAAACAATGCGGACCATCCTCATTGGTCCATCTCTGAGGATGAATGTGTAAATCTCCATAACCGTTCGAAACCTTGTGGTAAATGCCTCATGGTCAGTTAACTGTCCGTTAAAATGGTTACACACACACATGTCCTAGCATGTACACCACACCCCCTCACGCATTCCAAGATCGCCCAGATCTTCGCCTGCAGGACCGTATTATGGTCAGGCAGTCTAAAACAGATCTCAGTCTCTGGGTTCTCTGTCCTCTAGCTTTGATCCATCTGTGTAGCATGAGCTTCCAGTTGGTAAAAGAAGGGTTCCGTCAGTCTAAGACTATGCTGCTGGCTTCACAGCCTCGCACTCGACCTCAAGTATCGTCTCTGGAATCTGATCGGAAACCTCTTCCATTCCTTCCAGGTTGCCACGGTTATACTGCGATGGTATGAGCTGTTCTAATGCTCTATCTATACTCCCATCGCTTTAAGTCTCAAAGCCCCAGTGGCTGCCTCACACTTAACCTGTATGTCTATGGGTTGGATATCTAGAATAGTCTCCAGTGCCCTTGTAGCCGTTCTCTGAACCTGTTGTATTATCCTAAGGTTATGCTTTTTCTCCATGCAAATGCAAATTTGCCCATGAACATTCCGCTAAGGAACTGGGGCAAACTTCTCACATATCACTGAGTGCTGCCCAATTCAAATTTCGAAGCTCAATGATAAGGGGCCTCCTTAATATAGCCGAGTCCGAACAACGTGCCGCAGTGCGACACCTCTTTGAGGAGAAGTCTTAACATGGCATAGTACCTCACAAATGTCGCCAGCACTTGGAGAGGATAACCACCGCTGAAAAATTTTTGGTGTCGGTAATGGCTTCGTTCGATTTATTTCGAGCTTTCTCAGAGATCGCAGAGATTCGAGTCGTTATAGATGGGTTCTCATCCAAAGAGCACAAATTGACCGCAGGTGTACCCCAGGGCTCAGTTCTTTCTCCTTCTCTTTTTCTAATTTTCATCAACGATTTGTTGGGTCAGACATCGAATCCGATCTACTTATTTGCGGATGACAGTAATCTCAGTCATTCGTACTCATTCGACCATAGACTCGGCGTCTGCGAGAGATTGAGGACAAGAGGCAGGATATGGACGATACACTCTGCCAGAATTTGCTGGCCATTCCTGAGTGGGGTCGAATGATTCGAGTCAATTTGAAATTTGAGTAAACTGAAGACTTAGTGCTGCTTGTTGTCACACAAACGATTCGCTGGCCCATTACGATCATCTTTGTCTATCAACGGTGTAGATGTTGAGCAATCAGAAACTCTTGATATTCTGGACATGAAAACTCTAAGTGATGTCCGTTGGGCTAAACATGTATTTGAAGTGTCGAAAGTAGCATTCAAGTGTTTAGGCTTCCTTAAACGGCTGATCTTCTTAACATCTACACCACTTTCATAAGGCCGAAAATGGAGTACAACTCACATGTATGGGCTGTAGCTTCAAAAGCATCCCTGGAGTTACTAGACCGTGTACAGAGCAGAGCGATGGCGTTGATTGGGGACGACAGTGGGGTATCCAACTCTATTGCCTCCCTTCATCATTGGGTTATTTGGCGCTGTTCTATCGGTACTTTCATGGTGTGTGTTCGTCTGATATTCATCTCCTTATTCCTGATGTAAGGATGTATGTCAGGGATACTAGACATTCTAGGAACTCACACCCATTCGTAATTGATTGGCCAGCGGACCACACAATGCATTACAGAGACAATTCTTATATCGCCCGAACCGTTCGTATGTGGAATCGATTTCCGTCTAATGTTTTTCCCATCCACTTTGACATCCAAAGATTTAAGACCAATGTCAATAAGCTTTCCCCCCCCCCTTTAATTCCTAATTTCCTCTCGCCAACGCAATGCACTGCCTTCATAAGGGACATCCCCTGCGTGTTGGCTAACAGTAAAAAAAAACAAGTTAAAGCGTGCTAAGTTCGGCCGGGCCGAATCTTATATACCCTCCACCATGGATCTCATTTGTCGAGTTGTTTTCCCGGCATCTCTTCTTAGGCTAAAAAGGATATAAGAAAAGAGTTGCTCTGCTATTAAAACGATATCAAGATATGGTCCGGTTCGGACCACAATTAAATTATATGCTGGAGACCTGTGTAAAATTTCAGCCAAATTGTATAGGAATTGCGCCCATTGGGGCTCACGAAGTAAAATAGAGAGAACGATTTATATGGGACCTGTATCGGGCAATAGACCGATTCAGAACATAATAAACACGTTTGTTGATGGTCATGAGAGGATCCATCGTACAAAATGTCAGGCATATCGGATAATAATTGCGACCTCTAGGGATTAAGAAGTCAAGATCCCAGATCGGTTTATATGGCAGCTATATCAGGTTATGAACCGATTTGAACCTTATTTGACACAGTTGTTGAAAGTAAAAATAAAATACGTCATGCATGCAAAATTTCAGCCAAATCGGATAGGAATTGCGCCCTCTAGAAACTCAAGAAGTCAAATCCCCAGATCTGTTTATATGATAGCTATATCAGGTTATGAACCGATTTCAACCATACATGGCACAGTTGTTGGATATCATGACGAAATACTTCGTGCAAAAACTCATTCAAATCGGATAAGAATTGTGCCCTCTAGAGGCTCAAGAAATCAAGACCCAAGATCGGTTTATATGGCAGCTATATCAGGTTATGGACCGATTTGAGCCATACTTAGCACAATTGTTGGATATCATAACAAAACACGTCGTGCGAAATTCCACTCCAATCGGATAAGAATTGCGCCCTCTAGAGGCTCAAGAAGTCAAGACCCAAGATCGGTTTATATGGCAGCTATATCAAAACATGGACCGATATGGCCCATTTACAATACCAACCGACCTACACTAATAAGATGTATATTTGCAAAATTTCAAGCGGCTAGCTTTACTCCTTCGGAAGTTAGCGTGCTTTCGACAGACAGACGGACGGACGGACGGACATGGCTAGATCGACATAAAATGTCGCGACGATCAAGAATATATATGCTTTATGGGGTCTCAGACGAATATTTCGAGTAGTTACAAACAGAATGACGAAATTAGTATACCCCCCTTCTTATGGTGGAGGGTATAAAAAATTGACCCACCTTCGCCGTTCTCGTGAACAGGCAGATTTCAGTCCAGTCGAATGCCATCTACAAGGCCCTTTCGAACCTCCTTCATAGCTGACTGGGATCCTCACCTCTTAGAAGTATTATTGGAATAGGGTCTATATAGGACTATATCTTAGCCCCCATATAGGCCGATCTGCCGATTTAAGGTCCTAGGTCGATAAAAGCCACATATATTGTCCGTTTTTGCGGAAATTTGGGAAAATAAGTTGTGTTAGGCGACTTAATATCCATCATCAATTTGGCCCCGATCGGTTCAGATTTGGATATAGCTGCCATATAGACCGAAATCTCGATTTAAGATCTTGGGCCTATAAAAGGCACATTTATTGTTCGATTTCGATCAAATTTCTGACAGTAAGTTGTGTTAGGCCACTCGATATCTTTCTTTAATTTGGCCCAGATTGGTTCACATTTGAACATAGCTGCAGTATATACCGATCTGCCGATTTAGGGTCTGGGGCCCATGAAAGGCGCATTTTTTGTCCGATTTCGCTGAAATATGGGAAAACGAGTTGTGATAGGCCCCTTCGATATCCCTGCACAATTTTGCCCAGATCGGTTAAGAGTTATATATAGCTGTCATATATATCGATCTTCCGATTTGAGGTTTTAGGACCAAAAATGGTGAGTTTATTAACCGATTTTGCTGAACTTAGGCACTTCTTACTCAAATTGGCTCGCAGGAGCCTGATTTATGTGGTGTTTACCCAAATCGGCTAAATATTGCATGTGGATATCATGTATGGCTTTAAACATTCTTGGCATCCCAAGACCTGGTCCTAAGAACTTTGTCTTCCACGTTTAAGGTTATATTTGATTTTTCCATTTCCCCATTATTATACCCTCCACCATAAGATGGGGGTATACTAATTTCGTCATTCTGATTGTAACTACTCGAAATATTCGTCTGAGACCCCATAAAGTATATATATTCTTGATCGTCGTGAAATTTTATGTCGATCTAGGCATGTCCGTCCGTCTGTCCGTCCGTCCGTCTGTCTGTCGAAAGCACGCTAACTTCCGAAGGAGTAAAGCTAGCCGCTTTAAATGTTGCAAAAATACTTCTTATTAGTGTAGGTCGGTTGGTATTGTAAATGGGCCATATCGGTCCATGTTTTGATATAGCTGCCATATAAACCGATCTTGGGTCTTGACTTCTTGAGCCTCTAGAGTTCGCAATTCTTATCCGATTGGAATAAAATTTTGCACGATGTGTTTCGTTATTATATCCAACAACTGTGCCAAGTATGGTTCAAATCGGTCCATAACCTGATATAGCTGCCATATAAACCGATCTTGGGTCTTGACTTCTTGAGCCTCTAGAGTGCGCAATTCTTATCCGATTGGAATGAAATTTTGCACCACGTGTTTTGTTATTATATCCAACAACTGTGCCAAGTATGGCTGAAATCGGTTCATAACCTGATATAGCTGCCATATAAACCGATCTGGGATCTTGACTTCTTGAGCCTCTAGAGGTCGCAATTATTATCCGAGTTGCCTAAAATTTTGTACGACGGATTCTCTCATGACCATTAACATACGTCTTTATTATGGTCTGAATCGGTATATAGCCCGATACAGCTCCCATATAAATCGATGTCTCTATTTTACTTCTTGAGCCCACAAAGGGACCAATTCTTATTCGAATTGACTGACATTTTACACAGGTCTCCAACATATAATTTAATTGTGGTCCAAACCGGACCATCTAATCGCTCTAATAGCAGAGCAAATCTTTTCTTATATCCTTTTTTTGCCTAAGAAGAGATGCCGGGAAAAGAACTCGACAAATGCGATCCATGGTGGAGGGTATATAAGATTCGGCCCGGCCGAACTTAGCACGCTTTTACTTGTTCATTATTTGATTTCCATTTCCACGTTATGGTTTAAGCGAACAGAAAATGCTTTTCGAATCCCCATCACTCCTTTTAATGGCCACCTTCTTTCCAAATCCTAACCAAAACGGTTTTTAGAGCAACAGCTACATTCGATTATCTTGTTAAGCTTCAAAACGTTGTCCAAACTACATTTACTTCCTGCTTTCTCTCTAAAACCAATCGACAATAGTCAAGACAAACGAACTAATGTTGGTTAGTTTTTCAGCTTTATAGCAAGAGCTACACTAGTTTGCTTTTTCAGGGATTTCCTACAAATGTCTACTTATTCACCGTGGGCTATAGAGATAAAGTGTTAAAAGATAAAGTAAACAGCCAATATCTTAAATTTTCCCATTTCCCACTTTGATTACCTTCTTCACTTATCTCGTATTTATGATAAGCAATAATTTTTGTTTTGTGACCAACACTTTGTTGTCGTCCTGTGTAACTATGATGAGCAACAAACTTGCATTTGCCTTTCTAGGTTTAGCTGTTGCAGCATCAACAATTTGTATCGCTGTCTTTGGTTGTTGCAGAAAAACGATAGACTTGATCACACACAATATGGGGGAAAAAAAACCAAACACGAAACGAAACTTGCAACAATGTTTAACATTTGTTCAATTTAGATGCCCCCATAAAGATAAGCCACCTAACTGGCAACAAACCTTGTCTTTATTCGCCTTTTAGGCCCACTGATTAATGCAGTTTGTTTGCGATTACTACGCAGATGCATAAATCACTTAATCGGTAATAGAAAAGCCGTAGTAATGGCATTTAAGAGGATAGAGGGGAGGTGAAGAAGTCAAAGCCACAAAAGGAACGGAAAGAAACAAATATTTGATTGGCCAGAGGCCAGAGTGAAATGATGGCAAAGGATTATCATTAGAGGGAGAGATTAGCAGTGGGTAAGGTTATGGTGGAGTTACACCCAAAAAAAAAAGTTTGCTGATATCAGCAAACACTGTCTGCTGATTTGAAATGAAAACATGTTTAGCCTTAGATGGAAAACAGATTGAAAATTTTTAACATCTAAACGGTCGCCGAGCCATTTGATAACAGCTGATAATGTTTGCCGTTTGAGCCAAAAATGGTTGCTGCCCTTTTTAAGCAGACTTTTTGTTGTTTAAGCAAACATTTTTGCTGTTTTTACTAACAAATTTTTCTGAGTGTACTTTAATGACATACTTAAGCACTGTATTACCAGAGTAGCAACATGGCCCTATCTATGGTAGTAATCGAAGACATGGACCCCGGCACTGGTAAGAAGAGCACATCACCTATTCGGATACTAAATAACCTTAGAAGTAACTTCCTCCTTAAAATATCCTTGAATGCCTAGACAATTTTTCGTAATTATTTGTTTTCCTTTAATTTCAGGTACGTGAGTTAACTGCTAAACTCTTCCACACATTGGTAAGTCAAACAAATCTATCTTGCAAATAGGTAAGGTTAGGTTAGGTAATATTGCCAGTCCTTTACTCTCACTCACTAAGACAATTTTAAGCCCTTTGTGATACCACAGTAACGACAGACCAAGGCTTCTGGTGGGAATCGAACCCACGACCCCTGAACTGGTAATCCAAGCACGCTACCGAGTTACAATTATGATCAAACACAATTTCAGCAGTCCCATGGCAGGCGGTTGTACGCAACGGATTAACCCGATGGAATCCTCATCGGCAAGGGCTGCCGCCTTAGGGTAGGTGTTCGTTCTTTTATACCCTACAACACTATTGTGTTATATAGGGTATTATAACATAGTGCATTTCTTTGTAACAGAGAGATGGATGTAAGGAAGAGAGATGGACCCATTGATACCGATCGACACAGAATAACTTTCTGATTCGATTTAGCCATGTCCGTCTGTCTGACTGTCTGTCCGTCTGTCCATGTTAAATTGTGTAAAAAGTACAGCTCGCGGTTTTCATCCGATCGTCTCAAAAATTGGTACAGGTATGTTTTTCGGCCTGGAGACAAGGCCTATAGAAATTGGAAAAAATCGGTTCAGATTTGGATATAGCTCCCATATATATGTTCGTCTGATTTACAATAAAAATGCAATAAAATGGTCATTTGTTAACCGATTTTCTCGAAATTTGGTAGGAAGAATTTTCTCTTGACTCGACATATATGACGAATTTCATAGAAATAGGTTTAGATTTCGATATAGCTCTCATATATATATCGCCCGATTTTAACTTCTAGAGTCACAGCAAGCGCATTTATTGACTTATTTTGCCAAAATTTTGCATAACGCTTTACTTGACGAATTCAACAATATCTATGAAGTTTGGTCGAAATCGGTTCAGATTTAGGCATAGCTCCCATATATATGTTCATCCGATTTACAGTAAAAATGCAATAAAATGGTCATTTGTTAGCAGATTCTCTCGAAATTTAGCGGGAAGGATTTTCTTATGACTCCCAATATTATTGGTGAATTCCAAAGAAATCGGCTCAGATTTAGAAATAGCTCCCATATATATACATCGCCCGATTTTAACTTCTAGAGTCACAGCAAGCGCATTTATTGACCTATTTTGGCAAAATTTTGCATAATGCTTTCCTTGACGACTTCCACAATATCTCAGAAGTTTGGTCGAAATCGGTTCAGATTTAGATATAGCCTCCATATATATGTTCATCCGATTTACAGTTAAAATGCAATAAAATTGACATTTGTTAATAGATTCTCTCGAAATTTAGCAGGATGGATTCTCTTATGATTCCCAATATTACTGATGAATTCCAAAGAAATCGGCTCAGATTTAGATATAGCTGCCACCTATGTATATCGCCCGATTTTAACTTCTAGAGTCACAGCAAGCGCATTTTTTGACCAATCTTGCCAAAATGTTGCACAACGCTTTCCTCGACGACTACCACAATATCTGAGAAGTTTGCTCGAAATCGGTTCAGATTTAGATATAGCCTCCATATATATGTTCATCCGATTTACAGTAATAATGCAATAAAATTGTCATTTGTTAACCGATTCTCTCGAAATTTTGCAGGAAGGATTCTCTTATGACTCCCAATATTACTAGTGAATTCCAAAGAAATCGGCTCAGATTTAGATATAGCTGCCACCTATGTATATCGCCCGATTTTCACATCTAGAGCCACTGCAAGCGCATTTATTGACCAATCTTGCCAAAATTTTGCACAACGCTTTTCTTGACTACTATCACAATATCTAAGAAATTTGGTCGAAATCGGTTCAGATTTAGATATAGCTCTCATATATATGTTTGTTAGATTTTGGTTAATTTCCAATAATGTTGTCATTTGTCAACCATAGTGATTACACTTCGAACACATCTGCTCGAAATTTGATACGGATTGTTTAATAAACCATCTGAAAACATCCACCGAGGTCCATCAAAATTAATTCCGAATTGGTTTCAGCTTCTACGTTGTATTTATAGGGTAGGTTTAGGGTATTATACAGTTGGCACCGCCTTACTTTTGCTCTTCCTTACTGGTTACGTCATGTGATAGTCATATCCCGGAGTGCCTTCTCCGCATGTTTCTGGTCCGTGCGGGGATTGAAAAAAAAAACCAGGGAACCTTGTTCTGATCGATTTGCCAGAACCGTCCCCATCATCGGTCGGTGAGGTGTTACCGACCCATGGAGTGGGCCCATTTCCGATCGTGCTCTGGCCTAAAGTCATTACTGTACTCCAGTAATGACACTGAGCGATGTCCTGTTATGACACCAAAAGCTATACTGACCTCCTTATTTCTTCCTTTCAATAATAGCCTCGACTTCTAGCGATCTGAATCCTCCTTAGGATTTTCACCATACTACCGACCGTTTCGCTGTTCCACAGTGTTACATGCGCATTCATCGCCCACGCCCTTAACTCGGACTGCGTCGACGCGAAAGGCTTCGGGTTAACCAAGTTTATTGACGGCAATCCTCTGGACTTCACTGCCAAATCTTCTGCCCTTTCTTTCCCCCTTACTCCGTTATGGCCCGGCACCCAAACCTTGCGGATTTTAACATCCTTAGAGAAGGCGTTAATCTCATTCTTACTTTCCAAGACCGTTCGTGATCTCTCCGTCCAGGTTTTTATTGCCCTTATGGCAATTTTTCTGTCCGTAAAGACGTTCACACTCATCGTCCCTGCGTGAGCACTACACCACCACAAGCATTCCTTGATTCCAGGACAGTATTATGTTCAGGCAGTCTAAAACAGATCTCAGTCCCTGGGTTTTCAATTTAGAACCGCAGGCCCACTCTGTCCTCTAGATTTGATCCATTCGTATAGCATGGGATGGGTTTAAGGTCTACCTCAACGAACTTGCCTCATATTTCGCTGCAAAAAATCTGAAGATCCACTCGACTCAGGCCCAGATCTCTGAGGACGCTCCCCGTTCTAGTCGCATCTGAATCAAGCAGACGAAAGACAGAACACAACAAACTTCTACAACAACAACAATTTCACCATTTCAATACTCAAGCTAACAGCAAACAAAATATGTCCCATCGTAAAATTTTGCAATGATTCTCCATGGACCCCCAGGCATTTGTTGTTGACTTTAATAAACAAACTTTCTGATCTTTTGTGAAACTCTAAGCCATCCGCGGCTTCAATGGGAATGTCTGCTATTAAACAAATCGACATTTTTTTCCCAAATAGCAACAGAAACCAACTCTTCTCTTAGGAAAATATTTATTTATGAGCTGGGTGCGTGTGTAAAAGACGTCAATGATCGAACGATGATCATGGCTCCATTACGAAGCACAAAACGTTTAGGCCTAAGGCGTTAAATTCACCAAACCGCACACTACCAAAGAGACAACACAAGACGCAAAAGCAAATAAAACAGCATCTCCATCTACACAAAGCCACACACACACACACACAACCAGTTTCTAAATATGGCTTTATTAAGCGTATTAACAGATTTTTTTAGAGCAACGCCCGCATCTACTTTGGCCATGCGTTTTCGTAGTTGTTGTTGTTGTTGTTGTTGCCTTGTCGTCTTGGGCATTTAGTTGATCATACAGCGATCACACTTCCCTCTCTCATGATATGGAACTCTGTTATTTTTTTATTGTTTCTTCTTCGTTGGTGTATGTTGCGCTGTTGTTAAACAAAAAGTGATTATGTCATTTTAGATACTTGTCTATAAATCACGTTCGCAGAGGCCTTGTTTTGGTGTATAGCGATCCCAAGCGATCTTCTATCTTAGACTACAATGGCAGCCGAAAGGCCATATTCCCAGTTTTTGTTGTCGTCGTAATGATGTCTGACGTTTTTGATGTAATTTGTTGTACGTTATCGCAATTATCATAAATTGCAAAACATATTCAAGTTACTTTTTTTATATTTTTATACCCTCCACCATAGGATGGGGGTATACTAAGTTCGTCATTCTGTTTGTAACACCTCGAAATATGCGCCTGAGACCCCATAAAGTATAAATATTCTTGATCGTCGTGACATTTTCGATCTAGCCATGTCCGTCCGACCTTCCGTATGTCGGTCCGTCCGTCCGTCTGTCTGTCGAGAGCACGCTAACTTTGGAAGGAGTAGAGCTAGCTGCTTAAAATTTTGCAAAAATACTTTTTATTAGTGTAGGTCGGTTGGGATTGTAAATGGGCCATATCGGTCCATGTTTTGATATAGCTGCCATACAAACCGATCTTGGGTCTTGACTTCTTGAGCCGCTAGAGGGCGCAATTCTCGTTCGATTTGACTCAAATTTTGCACGTAGTGTTTTGGTATCACTTCCAAGAAATGTGTTAAGAATGATTCAAATCGGTTCATAACCTGGTATAGCTGCCATATAAACCAATCTTGGGTCTTGACTTCTTGAGCCTCTAGAGGGCGCAATTCTCGTCCGATTTGACTGAAATTTTGCACGTGGTGTTTTGGTATCACTTCAAATAACTGCGCTTGGTATGGGTCAAATCGGTCCATGTTTTGATATAGCTGCCATATAAACTGATCTTGGGTCTTGACTTCTTGAGCCGCTAGAGGGCGCCATTCTCATCCGATTTTGCATGAGGTGTTTTGTTATGACTTCCAATAACTGCGCTAAGTATGGTTCAAATCGGTTCATAATCTGGTATAGCTGTCATATAAACCAATCTTGGGTATTGACTTCTTGAGCCGCTAGAGGGCGCAATTCTCGTGCGATTTGACTGAAATTTTGCACGTGGTGTTTTGCGCTAAGTATGCTTCAAATCGGTCCATGTTTTGATATAGCTGCCGTATAAACCGATCTTGAATCTTGACGATAGAGGGCGCAATTCTCATCCGATTTGACTGAAATTTTGCACGTACTATTTTGGTACCACGTCCAAGAAATGTGTTAAGAATGATTCGAATCGGTTCAAAACCTTATATAGCTGCCATATAAACCGATCTGGGATTTTGACTTCTTGAGCCGCTAGAGGGCGCAATTCTCGTTCGATTTGGAAGAAATTTTATACAACGGCTTCTCTCATGACTTTCAACATATACGGTCTGAATCGATCAATAGCTTGATACAGCTCCCATATAAATCGATCTCCCGATGTTGCTTCCGAATGAACTGAAATATTACACAATAGCAAGAGATACTGCATACTCTTACTTTTTTTATTTCTATAAGAAATTTTGTCAGAATTTCGTTTCTATGGGAGATTTTGTCAAAATTTAATTCCTATGGGAAATTTTGTCGGAATTTCTTTGTTAAAGAAATTTTGCCATAATTTTGTCAGAATTTCTTTCCTGACTGAGATATTGAGCTGAAACTTTGCACAGATTCTTTTTTTTCCATAAGCAGGTTAAGTTCGAAGATGGTCTATATTTGACTGTATCTTCATATAGCCCCCATATAGACTGATCTCCCGATTTAGGGTCTTAGGCCCATAAAAGCCACATTTATTATCCGATTTTGCTAAAATTTAAGACAGTGAGTTGTATTAGGCCCTTCGACATCCTTCTTCAATTTGGCCCAGATCGTTTAAGATTTGGATATAGCTGTCATATAGACCTATCCGGCGATTAGGGGTCTTTGGCCCATAAAAGCCACATTTATTATGCTATTTTGCTGAAATTTGGGACATTGCTTTGTGTTAGGCTCTTCGACATTTTACTGCAATATGACACAGATTGATCCAGTTTTGGATATAGGTGCCATATAGACCCATCTCTCGATTTAAGAATTTGGGCCCATAAAAGGCGCATTTATTGTCCGATGTCACCATTAAGCCCCTCGACATACCTCTGCAATATGGTCGACATACCTCTGCAAAATCGGTCTAGCTTTACATATAGCTGTCTTATAGACCGATCTCTCGATTTAAGGTTTTGGGGCCATAAAAGGCGCATTTAATGTCGGACGTCGCCGAAAATTGAGGCAGTGAGTTCTGTTAGGTTCTTTGACATTTTCCTGCAACTTGGCCCAAATCGGTCCAGATATGGATATAGCTGTCATATAGACCGATATCTCGACTTATGGTCTTGCGCCCATAAAAGGCGCATTTACTGTCCGATATTACTAAAATCTGGGACAGTGAGTTGTGTTAGGCCCTTCGACATCCTTTTTCAATTTGGCCCATAGATCGATCTCTGGATTTAAGGTTTTGGGCCCCGAAAATAAGGACAGTGAGCTAAATTAAGCCCCTCGACATACCTCTGCAATATGGCACAGATCGATCTAGATTTACATATAGCTGTCATATAGACCGATCTCCCGATTTAAGGTATTGGGGCCATAAAAGGCGCATATATTGTCCGTTGTCGCCGAAATTTGGGACAGTGAGTTCTGTTAGGCTCTTTGACTTATATCTGCAACTTGGCTCAATTCGGTCCACGATATCTCGATTTATAGTTTTGGACCCATAAAAGGCGCTATTATTGTCCAATGTCGCCGAAATTTGGGACAGTGAGTTGTGTTAGGGCCTTCAACATTCCTCTTCAATTTGGTCCAGATTTGGATATAACAGCCATATAGACCGATCTCTTGTTTTAAAGTCCTGACCCCACAAAAGGCGCATTTATAATCCGATTTCACTGAAATTTTACACAGTGACTTATGTTAGGCTTTTTGTCATCAGTGTCATATATGGTTTAAATCGGTTTATATTTGGATATAGCTGCCAAAAAAAACCAATACTATGTTATACACAATTGAATAATGACTTGTACTTATTAGAATTTGGTCCAAATCCGAACATATTTCGATATAGCTGCTGTGGGGCATAATTTATGCATTTTTCACCGGATTTTGACGAAAGCTGGTTTACATTTATACCCGAGGTGGTGAGTATCCAAAGTTCGGCCCGGCCAAACTTAACGCCTTTTTACTTTTTTTTAAATTCATTTTTTTTTTTTGGGTAGGATGGGGGGAGGGCGATTGCCTTCTGAAACGTCCTTTCATTTGAATATAATATATTCCCGATCGTCCTGCATGACACTTAAGTTTTGTTTTTATTGGACGGAGAGGGTCGTACCCCCCCACGCTATGACCCGAAAAACAATTTATTTGAATCCTCTAATGTCGAAATTCTCATGTCCGTCTGAACGGCAGAACGTGACCCAGATACTTGAATCCTTGTATCAACATTAGATTCGAACTCTACTGTCATAGACCTTCCGTTTAATTTTCATATTATCCCGATCGAACTACACGTCTTTTTAAAGCATATTAGCTGGGTGGCCAGATTCCAGACTTTGTCCCAAATGTGTATATCAGATTCGTAATCAACTCTCAAAGGCTTTTCATTTTACACCCATTTTATGACGTTGGACTTTCATGCCCGTTGAAGGGGTTTTTGTGGTCAGGGAGGCTCCGTTGACACCTTGGACCAAATTCTTATACCAAATGTGTACTCAACTTACAAACACCTTTCATTTGATAATCATATTGCCCCTAATGGTAAATAGGCCCTGCACGGGGGTTTTGGGATGGGAAGGCCTTTAGACACCAAGATTTTAATCTTCTTTTAAATAAAGGGTGATTTTTTTGAGGTTAGGATTTTCATGCATTAGTATTTGACAGATCACGTGGGATTTCAGACATGGTGTCAAAGAGAAAGATGCTCAGTATGCTTTGACATTTCATCATGAATAGACTTACTAACGAGCAACGCTTGCAAATCATTGAATTTTATTACCAAAATCAGTGTTCGGTTCGAAATGTGTTCATTCACCGTAACGTTGCGTCCAACAGCATCTTTGAAAAAATACGGTCCAATGATTCCACCAGCGTACAAACCACACCAAACAGTGCATTTTTCGGGATGCATGGGCAGTTCTTGAACGGCTTCTGGTTGCTCTTCACTCCAAATGCGGCAATTTTGCTTATTTACGTAGCCATTCAACCAGAAATGAGCCTCATCGCTGAACACATGAATGAACACATTTTGAACCGAACACTGATTTTGGTAATAAAATTCAATGATTTGCAAGCGTTGCTCGTTAGTAAGTCTATTCATGATGAAATGTCAAAGCATACTGAGCATCTTTCTCTTTGACACCATGTCTGAAATCCCACGTGATCTGTCAAATACTAATGCATGAAAATCCTAACCTCAAAAAAATCACCCTTTACCTTTCATTTGATTCCCATATTGCCCAAAGCGGTAAAAGAGTCCTTTTCGGGTATTTTTTGAGGTGGGGGATACCCCCGAACACTTAGGATATAAATCGTATACCAAGTTCGTACTCTACTCTTAAATACCTTTCATATGATACCTATATTGCCCAAAGCAGTGAAATTGTTCTGTTGTGGTGACATTTTATTACCAAGTTCGTATTCTACTCTTACGTACCTCTTATTTGATACCCATATTGTCCCAATTAGTAAACATGCCTGTTCGGGTGAGTTTTGGGATAGGGCGTCCCCCCAGTTTATATGGTCCGAAAATGTTTTACCAATTTCGTGTTTTTGGGGTACCATAAGGTAGCATACAAAATTTTACTTAAATCGTTGCACCCATCTTCGAGATCTGGCGTTTTTGAAAATTGGGGCAAGGGGGATAGTCCGCCCGCTCTTCGGATAATCAAAAAATGTAGTACCCTTTTTTTCAACGGAGACTCAAACTCTATCATCTGTGAAAATTGGTTCAGACGTTTTTGAGTCACGGAAACAAACTAACAAACAAACAAAGCGCAACAATCTCATTTTAATATAATAGTTGCTTCAACATTTAATTCTCCTAGGAAATTAAAAAACTGGACGGCCCAATGGGACCATATTTTTATATATCTGCTATATAGCCAATATGCTGATAAATCGTCCGAAGTCCATAAATGCTTTATATTTTATCCCATTTCGCTGAAATTTGAAACAGTGAGTAGTTTTAGTCCTCCTAACATAGGATCCAAAATATTTTTCGGATCGGACTATATTTAGACATAGCTGCCATATAGACCGATCTGCCGATAAAGGGTCTGAATCCTATAAAATCTTTATTTTTTATCTGATTTCACTGAAATTTGAAACAGTGGGTTATTTTAAGACTCCCGACATCTGACCTAGGTATGGTTCAGATCGGACTATATTTAGATATAGCTGCCATATAGACCGATCTGCCGATAAAGGGTCTGAAGCCCATAAATGCTTTATTTTTTAACCGATTTCGCTGAAATTTGAAATAATGAGAAGGTTAAGAGCTCCCAACATCCGACCTTGATATGGTTCTGATCGGACTATATTTAGATATAGCTGCCATATATACCGATCTGCCGATAAATCGTCTGAAGCCCATAAGTGCTTTATTTTTTATCCGATTTCGCTTAAATTTGAAACAGTGAATTATTTGCAACCTCCCGACTTCCGACCTAAATATGGTTCAGATCGGATTATATTTGGATATAGCTGCCATATAGATCTTCTAATTTTGGGGCTTAATCCCATTAAAAACGGATTTCTTGCCTGATTTCACTGGAATTGTTTTTTCTTATATGAATTCTCTATGGTGGTGGGTATCCAAAGTTCGGCAAGGCCGAACTTTACACCTTTTTACTTGTGTTCATTGTAATCGACTTTTTATACATCCCTCCTCTGTGGTATAGGCATTGTCTTCATCTTTAATCTCGTTTACCATTTTTATTGCTCCACGATATCGGTTTTGATTTTTATTGCCATTGATGCTCGCAATGCTGCTGTCTGCTCTTGGCCAAGTATCGCAGTTTTATGCGAAGATTATGCTCCAAGCTGCAAGACAATAAACTTTGGAAATTGTTTTGACATGAAAGCTATTTTCAATCTAATGAAGTTGGACTGGCCCATGTATTATCGATGTTGTGCTATAGATGATGAAGATAATGAAATCATGCTCTGTTGGGGTCATAACAACGGATTGGGAATTAATTGGTCATGGGGTTTGTTTTCAATACTGACACCAATACGAAAATAATAAAGGAGAACCTTTTTTTGAAAATTTATAAAAATAGCTTGTTATTCTAATTCCAATTAGATACCACAAAAAAAAGCTAAGCTGGTCTTAGACTTTTAAAAGATTTGATTCAAATTATTGATTTATTTGTAAACATTTTAATTTTTTGACAGCTCCGAGCACATAATTGACAGATTTGAGTTGAATTTTAAGCTTATAAATGGTCATCATTTGATTTAGCTTTGGATTATTACCCAATAGAATGACAACGAAGGTGATGTTCAGACCAGGAAGTAATTTGTGGAGAGTTCTAGTCAGTACAACGACATGTACTGTACCTCACAAACATGCACACCAATAAAGCCGCCGTAAGGAGACAGCTCACAAAAAAAAATCTAGGGTATACGGTACGTTTTTTTTTGAGAGGCCCATCATCATTTCTAGCAAAGAAAATCCAAAGTTAAAAAACTATTTTTAAGTTCTTTTTATTTAGGGACACAATGGGCTGACTGGTTGACCCGCTTTTTCTATATTACTTACCAGCCGAACCGGGCCCGCTCCGCTCCGCCTTTTTTAACTCTCTAATATCTTTTTTGGGTGGGGACACTTCGCCCTGAATGCGGATATCGAATTGCCGCGCCATTGTAGGCTATGACGCTGAACGCATTCGAATCCTGGCGAGAACATCGGACAAAGCGGTGTTTATCCTCTCTTAAAGTTGGCGACATTTGCAATGTACAATGCCATGCATGGTTATTTAAAAAATGTTCCCCAAAGAGGTGACGCACTGCGGGACGCCGTTCGGACTCGGCTATAAAAAAGCTCCCTTATCATTGAGTTTAAACTTGAATCGGAAAGCACTCATTGATGTGTGAGAATTTGCCCCTTCTCGGTTCCAGGTGGTAATGTTCTTCCTTAGGGTAATGTTCTCATTAGGGGAGAGATGGCACCTCAGACATTTCGACTCAAATATGGATATTGAATTCGTGCTGCACTTCCAAATCCCTTTAAATTGAACCCCATATTGCCAGGACCGGTAAATATGAACCGTTTGGAGGGTGTTTTGGTGCTGGGACGCCCACCGGCACATTGCACTGAAAATAGATATCAAATTCGTTCTTTATTTTCAAAGGAAATGAAGTTCATTTTAGGGGATGCTTTAGGGCGTACCCCAAAATTGGGGTTAGGGCGGCTCCAAAATTGGATAACAATTTCGTTTTCTACTCTCAAATACCTTTCACATGACTCCCATATTGTCATAATGGGTCAAATAACCCATTTGATGTATCTTTAGGAGGAAAAGCGCCACCTAGACTTAAAAGCAAATTTAAATGTCATATTCGAAATCTACTCCGTAATAACTTTCATTTGAGTCC
This sequence comes from Stomoxys calcitrans, assembly GCF_963082655.1. NCBI lineage: Eukaryota > Metazoa > Arthropoda > Insecta > Diptera > Muscidae > Stomoxys > Stomoxys calcitrans. Next base: position 54,681,359 of record NC_081553.1, read on the forward strand.
CATATAGCCATGGTCGGCTAATAGCCCATTTGGGGGTATTTGGAGATGGGCGACCTCCTATTACTTGGATCTAATGTTTTATGCCATATTTAAAATCTACAGCCTAATACTTTTCCTTTGAGTTCCATATTAAAATAGACTTCGAATATATCCTATTTAGAGGAGTTTTGGGGTTGGAGGACCCGCTGGGTACTTGGACCCAAACTTTAATACCATATTCGGTATCCAATACCTTTCATTTGATACCCCTATTGTGCCCATCGGACCACTTTCGGACATGGGTGGCGTTTTTGGGGTAAGGGGGAGTGTCCGCCTCCTCCCTATGTCTCAAAATTATATAGCCTATGTTTCCTTTCAGACAAACGTGCACAATCTATGAAAATTTTAAGAAAATCGGTTCAGTTAAGTATCATATAGTCGTAATGGGTCTAATGGCGTTTTTGAGAGGTGACGTGACCCCCTATACTTCGATCTGATCTTGTATGCCAGTTTCGAAATCTACTCCCGAATACCTTTCATTTGAGCCCCATATTGAAATGAACGTCCAATATATCTGTTTGGGGGAGTTTTTGGGGTTGGGTGGCCCTATGGGTATTTAGACTCAAATTTTAATACTATATTCGTATTCTACTCTTCAATACCTTTCATTTGATAACTATACTGTCCCGATCGGTCCACTTTTGATTTTGGATTGTGTTTTTGACATAAAGGGGAGGGTCCGTCCCCCTTTTAATACCGAAAAATTACATAGCCTATGTTTCCTTCCAGACCAACCTACGCTATATGCGAAAATTTCGAAAAAATCGGTTCTGCCGTTTTTCAGTCTATACCGAGACCCATATATCCGTGATTGGCTAATGTGCCCATTTTGGGCGCTTTTGTGGGATGACCCCCTATACTTTGACATGAATTTGTATGCCAGATTCGTTATCTACTCTCGCATACTTTTCATTTGATACATATATTGTCCTTATCGGTCCACTTTTGAACTTGGGTGGAATTTTTGAGGTAACGGTAAAGGGTCCGCCCCCTTCCATTATCACTAAATTATAAAGCCTATTCATACTTCCTGAACATATTCGTAATCTACTCCCGAATAGCTTTCCTTTGAGTCCCATTTTGTCATGGTCTTCAAATAAACCTATTTTAAGAGGTTTTGGGGCTGGGGCGGCCCCCAGGTTCTTGGACCTAACTTTTATTATGAAATTCGTTCTCTACTCTTAAATGCCTTTTATTTGAATCCTATATGGTGCCGATCGGTCCACTTTTGTTTTTGGGTAGTACTTTTGGGATAAAGGGGAGGGTCCGCCCCATCCCAATATCAAAAAAATTATATAGCTTATGTTTCCTTCCAGACCAACCTACACAATGTGTGAAAATTTCAAGGAAATCGGTTTTGGGAAAGGGTGATGCCCTTAATACATGGTCCTACATTTGAATATCAAATTCGTATTTTACTCCCAAATACCTTTATTTGAGCCCCATATTGCGATGGTCACTAAAAAATTGCTGTTTGTGGGGTATTTTCGGAAAGGGGTAGACCCCCAGAAGATTGGTCCCGAAAATGGGTATCAATTCTTGCTCTTCCCCCCAAAACCTTTCATTTAAGCTCCACATTGACATGGTCGGTAAATATGGCCGATTTAGTGGTGTTTTGGGGATTGGGGTGGTCCTCCAAACACTAAGCCCGGAAAATATATCAGCAACGTGCTCTTTTCTCATATTTCTATACAGCATTTATTTGAACCCCATATTGCCATTGCCCTCAAAATTGGATATCAAATTCGTTTTCTAATCTCATTTAAACTCCTTAGCGCAAAAGTCAGCAAATATGTCCGGTTTGGGGTATTGGCCCTAAAAACTATAAATATTTAGTTCCACAGTCTTGAAAACCCAAATTGTCTTGGTGAGCAAATACGTCCCATTTGGGGGTTGTTATGGTGGTGAGACGTCCGCTAGACAGTTGTCCCCTAATTTTGATATCTGATACGTGGTCTACTCCCAAATACCTTTAATTTGAGCCCCATATTTCCATAGTCGGCAAACATGACCGGCTTGGGAGGTGTTTTGGGTGATGGGCGGCCACTCAGTGAGTTGGACTTAAAAATATATATCGGATTCGTGTTCCACTTTAAAAACCCTCTTATTTGAGCCTCATATTGCAATAGTCAGAAAATACTTACTATTTGGGTGGTGCTGTGGGGGTGGCGTGGCCCCATAGATACTTTTCTCGAATATTGATATCAAATTCGTGCTTTACTCCCAAAGACCTTTCATTTGAGCCCCATATCGCTATGGTCGTAAATTTGTCCCCTTTGGGTGATGTTTTTGATGAGAGACGGCCCCCCTAACACCTGGTCCCATATTTGGATATCATATTCGCATTCCACATTCAAATACCATTTTTTAAGCCCCATATTGCCATGGTCAGTAAATAAGTCCTGCTTGGGGGGTGTTTTGGGAAAGGGCCCCACATTTGGATATCAGATTCGTATTCTACTCGCAAATACCTTTCATTTGAGTCCCATATTGCCATGGTCGGTAAATATGTCCGATTTAGGGGTGTTTTGGGGCTTGGGGTGGTCCCCCTAGCACTTGGTCCGACAATTGAATATCAGACACGTTTTCTAATCCTAAATACCTTTTATTTGAGTCCCATATTGTCGTGATTGGTCTAAATATATGTTTGGTAGGTTTAAGGGTGGGGCTTTCCCCCTAGGTACCCCATCCGAAATTTGGATACCAAATTTTTATTTTTAGGGTACTATATAAGAGCACACAAAATTTAGCTTAAATCGCACCACCCATCTCCGAGATCTGGCGTTTCTGAAAATTAGGGTAAGGGGGAGGGTCCGCCCCCCCCTTCAGATATCAAAAAATGTAGTACCCTTTTTTCACCACGAGGTCGTTATCCACAATCTGTGAAAATTTCAAGAAAATTGGTTCAGCCGTTTCTGAGTCTATAAGGAGCACACAAACATACAAACAAACACAAATTGATTTTTATATATAAGATTTATTTTAATATTTTGTTTTTCTTTAAAATTCCAGTTATTTATATTGCATGTCTCAAAAATCCCCTGTTAAGTGATAAAGTTGCCTGTTGTCCGTTCCCTATTGCAATTTATCAATTTCATGCCTCATCATGTACCATAATCGCTAAATTCAGTTGTTTAACAAGAAAATGCATATGGACAAACGCATCCCTACATCGTAGCTACAACGACAACAACACCGGCAATTAATTGAGATAAATTCCTTTTAAAATACCACAAATTCCTAAGCGTTTTCACATCAACTTCAGTAACCTTTTTTCGCAGATTTAGGAGCATCGAAGCAGCAGCACCAGCATCCATTGCATGCTGAAGGAACAAAAAATATTCCTAAATAGCCACAACGAAAAACATAAACCTTAAGAACGTGTCGACTTTATGTTTAACCACAAAAAAAAGGTTCACAAACAAAAACGGCACACTACCAACGCAACAATGGCAACAACAAAAAAAAGTTAACGAGTTAACCATAAAGTCAACATTAGCAACATCTTAACATTATTACAAAAACGTACAACATTGTGGCATGTAGTTAAAGTTGCAAAGTGTTAAAAGGAAAATAATTTAACAAAATGTCTTAACGTAAAGAAATTTTGACAAAATTTTCATGGCATAGTAAATTTTTAAAAAATTTCCTATATAAATAAAATTTTAACAAAAATTTTGACCAAATTTCCCAAAGAAAAAAAAATTGACCTAATTTCCCGGGAAAAGAAAATTTTGACAAAATTTCCTGTAGCAAAGACAGTTTGACCAAATTTCAAGTTAAATTTATCTATAGCAAAAATATTTTGACAAAATTTCCTTCACTTATGAAAGGATGACAATATTTCTTAGGTTAGGTTTAAAAGGCAGTTTGCCATCAGACTCACTTAGACGTTTTCGTCCATTGTTATACCACAGGAACAGAAGAAGGAAGATAGATGCCTTCTAGTTCCTACCGCTGAACCATCCAGATTGGTTTAAAAATGCCAATGACTTGCGAATGTTCACATTCGCTAAATCAGACAGGTTCTCAAAGAAATGAGAACCTAAAGTGGAACTCCTTCTGACTGCCAGTGCGAGACATACACACAGAAGGTGTTCTATAGTCTCTTCTTCTTCGATGTTTTCACAGCTTCTTCAAAAGTCGTAACTGGCAACCTTCAGTCTGTCAGCATGTTTTTATCATGATGGACACAATGACTGAGACGTTTGTTCTAGACAGTAACAGCAAATGAATAGACCTCTTCAAGTCTAGATTAGGCCACCTAGTTTTGGAATGCTCACAGCCCCCTCTTTGCGATCATCTATCATTCGTTGTCCTTCGGGCCTGGTCCTGAAAACTTAGCTTACATGTCGCTAGGGGCATACCCACAGATTCCAGTTTCCCTGGAATGTGTAAGGTAGATCCTAGTCTCGCATCCTCCTAGTCTCGCATGCCCTCGGGACACACACACAGAAGGTGTTCTAGAGTCCCTTCTTCCTCGATGTCCTCACAGCTTCTGTTTTCCGATTAGATAATGACCTCTCATGATGGACACAATGACTGAGACGTCTGTTCTAGCCAATGACAGCTAGTACCTCCTTCCTGTTCCAGCAAAGTAGTAGACCTCTTCAAGGTTAAGAGTTCCTCTATGTAGCCGACTAGGTCGTGAAGGGCGGTTTCAGTTGATTTGCCTTTACTATGGGTTGCCCAAAAAGTAATTGCGGATTTTTTAAAAGAAAGTAAATGCATTTTTAATAAAACTTTGAATGAACTTTAATCAAATATACGTTCTTTACACTTTTTTTCTAAAGCCAGCTAAAAGTAACAGCTGATAACTGACAGAAGAAAGAATGCAATTACAGAGTCACAAGCTGTGAACAAATTTGTCAACGCCGACTATATGAAAAATCCGCAATTACTTTTTGGGCAACCAAATATATGCATGCTGCTGCGGCGACAGTTGATCTACAGGGATCTTCGCCCCAAGATATGTTTCTATCAACCTCTCAAGAGTCTTCAGCATTAAAGATGACAGACTAATAGAACGAATATAGTTCGCCTTCCTGCTTTCGGAATAAAAATGACCTTCGTGTCCCTCCATTCCACAGATATATATGACATTCTGATACAAACAGAGTATATCTCCCTAAGCCAGGAAACTAGTCTATCAGGCACAGCTTGTAATTCAACCGGTGATACATCATCAGGGACTGGCGACTTAAAGGAGTCAAAACTTTGTTCGCTCAAAAGATTTTCGGCTCAGACACAATTTCCCTAATAACCTCCGACGAATGCATAGCAGTGACAACAAATTCTAGCGCCCCGTTGTCCATTGAAGAATTTCCCGGGAAATGTGTATCAACGAGTAGTTCTAGTGTTTCCTCACTAGACATTGTCCATACATTCTCTGACTTCTGAATATACCCCACCGCAATAGGTTGCGAGGACAGAATCTTCCTTAGTCTAGAGGCCTCAGATGTATCCTCCACGGAGCGGCAGAATTCTAGTCAGGATTTGTTCTGAGACTTTCGTGCATTAGCATCACTTCCTACAATGAGGCTTTTCTTCCCTTAAGGCCTGAAGGCGGCATCTCTGAATCGTGTGCCACATATAGAGAAGCCAGCCTCTAATGAGACTTGTTTATTTCAAGGCTGGCTATTAAAACATTTAGACTATCCTTTGCAAGAATGCAGACTCTGTGTCTCCCATTCCCAGTACTCTTGAGAAGTTTAGATCCCGGAATTCTTGTGCACGTACCATTCCTCCATACAGCCATGGTTCCTGGATAAGAACCACATCAAATCCACCAGTCATCAGGAGAACGTTTAGTGCCGCCAAAGCGGCCTTACAATGGTGGAGATTTATCTGTAGAAACCGGACCATAGTCTGGATTCAGAACCTCCACCACTGTTGTGTTAGCTTCGTCTTCTGACTACACCAGGAGTTCATCCTCACAAGATTCGTTAGAACTTGTCATGATGAGCTTCCGTACGCATCCAGGGGCAGGTGAGAAAGCTGTGGAACCACTCTTTCTCAGGACACTGGGCACTTGCGGTATGGACGATTTCTCCTTAGATTCCCCTCTAACTTCTTCTGTCAAAGTACTTTCTAAATTCCATGCTTCCCCGCTGGCGCGTCCAACTTTGTCACACACCCACACAGGGCTTGTCGGGTCCCGTTTCGATGCCATCCCCTCCTTTCTCGATTGTGGCAGGGGGATTTTCAGTCTCCTGTAATCCGGCAGACTTTAGCGATGTGGTCGATATTTCCCCAGGCAAGTGTTCAGCAACAACTGCTGAGTCGTCTCCTGATTCTACAACCCCACCGCTTTTACAGATCTTCAGTTTCAACTCTTGAATCCGTAGAATACAATTCCTACAGACTTGTTGAGGTCTGCGAGACAGCCGGATTTTAGTACGAATACTGCATGTCTCCGGTCACCATCAGCTTCATGCAATCTACCAATCGGTGGTTAAAAGATTGGGATTACATTCCCTTAATCTTCCAAGTATCGATTCAGGATTCACAATATTTCTTACAGAAGTGAATTTTTCACAAAAATTCGCAAAGGAAATAAATATGACAAAAAGATTTCTAGAAAAAAGTTTTAACCAATTTTCTTCTTCTTCCTTTTGTATATAAAAATCAATTTGTGTTTTTTTGTCGGTTCAAAAACCGCTGAACCGATTACCTTGAAATTTTCACAGATTGTGAAGATTGGTCTGGAAGGAAACAAAGGCTACATAATTTTTTGGTATCGGAAGGGGGACGGACCCTCCCTCTCAACCCAAAAGTACCACCCAAAAATAAAAGTGTTTCGATCGGAACAATATTGGTACTCAAATGAAAGGTATTCTGGAGTAGAGTACGAGTTTAATATTAAAAATTTATGTCCAAGTAGCCGGGGGGCCGCCCCAACCCCAAAACCCCCTGAAATAGATTTATTGGACTAGCATGACAATATGGGACATATATGAAAGGTATTCGGGAGTAGAATACGAGTATGGTCAGGAAGAACGCATATGTTTTATAAGTTGTTGGTTTTAGAAGGGGGTGGACCCTCCCCTTTACCCAAAAAACACCACCCAAAATCAAAAATAGACCGATAAGGACAATATGGGTATCAAATGAAAGGTATTGGAGAGTAGAATACATATATGGTCTTAAAAATTGGGTCCTAGTACCCAGGAAGTCGCCCTAATCCCAAAACTTCTAAAAGCAGACAAATTGAACGTCCCTATCAATATGGGGCTCAAATTAAAGGTATTCGGCAGTAGGTAACGAATCTGGCATAAAAAATCAGATCGAAGTATAGCGGGATCACCCCACCCGCCCCAAATGGGCATATGACCCATCATGACTGTATGGGACTCGGTTTGTTTGTTTCTTCCATTGAATCAAAAATGGCTGAACTGATTTTCTTAAAATTTTTACAGATTATGTAGGTTTGTCTGGAAGGAAACATATAGTTTTAGATGTAGGATGGTGGCGGACCCTCCTCTCTCTTACCCCAAAAATGCCATCCAAAACCAAAAGTGGACTGATAGGCGAATTATGGGTATCAAATGAAAGGTATTGAAAACAAGAAAATGAATATCGTATTCAATTTTGGGCCCAAGTACCCAGCGGGTCACCCAAACCCCAAAACTCCTCTAAACAGATATATTCGATGTGCCTATCAATATGGGGCTCAAATGAAAAGTATTCGGCAGTAGATTACAGATATGGCATTAAAAATAAAGTACAAAAATTAAGTCGCTCAATCCCCAAAAATCCCCAAATTGGGCATATTAGCCGACCATGGCTATATGATACTCAAATGAAAACTATTTGGGAGTAGATTACGAATCTGACATTCAAATTTGCGTTCAAGTCTAGGTGGCGCCTTTCCTCCTAAAAATATTGGGTTGCCCAAAAAGTAATTGCGGATTTTTCATATAGTCGGCGTTGACAAATTTTTTCACAGCTTGTGACTCTGTAATTGCATTCTTGATTCTGTCAGTTATCAGCTGTTACTTTTAGCTTGCTTTAGAAAAAAAGTGTAAAAAAAGTATATTTTATTAAAGTTCACTCTAAGTTTTATTAAAAATGCATTTATTGGGTTGCCCAAAAAGTAATTGCGGATTTTTATGTCAAATAGGTTAATTGACCCATTATGACAATATGGGACTCAAATGAGAGGTATTTGAGACTTGAAAACGAATTTGATGTCCAACGTGGAGCCAAGTGTTTGGGGGTGCCCCCTAAACTGAACTTCATTTCCGACTATAGCAATATGGAACTCAAATCAACGTTATTTGGGAGTAAAGAACGAATTTGATATCTATTGATTTGAATTTGATTTTCGGGTCAAAGTGCCGGTGACCGCCCCAGCCCCAAAACACCCTCCAAGCGGTTCATTCCTAACGACCATGGCAATGTGGAGCTCAAATTAAAGGGATTTGGGAGTGGAGCACAAATTTGATATCCATATTTGAGTCGAAATGTTTGAGGCACCGTCCCTCCCCTTCAAAGTACTTCGCATTACCCCAATTTTCAAAAAAAATTACCAGCTCGCGGAGATTGTTAACGTGATTCGTTCGAAATTTTTTTACTGTCTCACGGTCACCAAAAACAAAACATGGTTTCTATTCTTGGGGTCTGGTGCCGCGGCGCCCCTCTCAAAACCCATCAAATACATATATAAACCAATCACGGCAATATAGAGCCACGTGTTTGGGGAGCCGCCCCGCCCCAAAATACCTCCCTACTAAATAACCCCTATTTGCGGTGGAAATTAATTGATTTTCGGGAAATTGATATTAATTTTCGGAACAAAAACCCTGGGCTCCACCCCACCATCTTACTTTACTTTAATTGGCTATAACATAGCGCTCGATCTTCTGCGCTCATTCTAAAATCACTGACCCCAAGTTTCGAGGTGTCTCTCACAACTTGATCTTATCATCGGGCTTTTGGTCTTTCCGGTTTGCGTGTACCACCGTGTTTGCCTTCAAAAGACTTGTTTGCTGGAGCTTCTTCATCCATTCTGACAACATGACCGAGTCAATGCAGGCGATGTATTTTGATGCGTGTAACTATGCTAGCGTCGTCATACAGCTCGTGTTTCATATGTCCCCTATATTCTCCACTAACGCAAACTGCTCCATATATTTTACAAAGAATCTTTCTCTCAAATACTCCAAGTACTGCCTCATCTGCTTTCACAGGTTCCCATGCTTAAGAACCATATAACAGCACAGATAGTATCAGTGTCTTGTATAGTGTAATCTTCGTCTGTATTGAGGTGGCCTTGTTTCTAAACTGCTTACTTAGCATCAGTTTGCCAATATTATTCTTCGCTTTATCTCAAAACTGGTGTCATTCGTTTCGGTTATGGCGGTGCCGAGGTAGATAAAGTTACTGCCTGTCTCAAAGTTGTGGTTTTCAACTTTCTTCATTTTCTTTATCTGCTCGGTTGTGCAAGGCCTTTTGGGAGTTGAAACCATCCATTTCGTGTTATCTTCATTTACTGCCAGACCCACTTTCACTGACTCTCTTGCACCCCACCCTCAAACACAACTTATTTACCCATTATGCCATTATGGGGCTCATATCAAATGTTTTTGAAAGCAGAGCAGGAATCTTATAATTACTTTAAAGGCCTAATAACCACCCCCGAATACTCCCTAACCCAGAATATTCACCAATACGGTAATATAGGACTTAAAAGAAAGCCATTTTTGAGTAGATTAAAAATTTGCCCAGGAACCGAGCAAGGGGCAAACTCCTCACACATCAATGAGTGCTTTCCAATTCAAGTTGAGTTTATCAATGATAAGGGATCTTTTTTTATAGCGGAGTTCGAACGGCATGCCGCAGTGCGACTCCTCTTTGGGGAGAATTTTTTACATGACCATGCATGGCATGGTACCTCGCCAGCAATAAGAGGGGATAACCACCGCTTCAAATTTTATCCGATGTTCTCGCCAGGATTCGAACTCAAGCGTTCATCGTCATTGGCGGACATAGGATATTGTGGCACAAATTCGATATCCATATTCAGGGTGAAGTGTCCCCACCCTAAAAGTATATAAGAGAGCTTAAGTAGGCGCAGGGGAGGGGACCCGGTTCGGCTAGTATCCTATAGAAATTAAATTTTGACAAAAATTTTCAGAGAAATTAAATTTTAACAAAATTTCCTATAGAAATAAAATTCTGACAAAATATCCTTAAAAATAAAATTTTGTTAAATTTCATTTAACAAGAAATTTTGACATAATTTCCTATTTTTTTAAAACTTTGGCGATATACATTTTTAAAATTTTTCATTGGCCAAAAATTGTTTCTTGTCTCCCTGTGCATCGCATTTAACTACAACATCATTTGAAGTACTTGTCTTGTATGCCTAAGATATGTGTATGCAACAGGGAAATCTTCAGATGCAATGCCATAACAGCAGTGAAAAAAAAGTAACGATCGTGCCATGATAAAATAATTGAGTATACACTTATTATATGACCATTGGGGTTTATACATACACAACAAGTTGCTTGTACAACTCTTAATCGGGAAGTTGTGAGCTGCTTAAAGCACCAATGACGCTTAGCAATAGCCATTCAAGATGCATTGTTTTCTCTGTCCGTCTGTCTGTTCTTCCATCGGCTGTTGGTTGGTTGGCCTGCCCCAGAGACTAACAAAGTAGGAAAATAAATACCTTACTTAGGCTATTGTGAAGGGGGAGGGGGGGCAAATGGCATAGGAAAAACAAAATGTTACAACAATCACCTTCTCATCGTTTGGATGTTGCAGCTTAAAATGTTGCAGTATAAGCCTCAAATATTTCTGGCTACCATTTGGGTAAGGGATGAGTATAGGTGATGAGCTTCATACTTTCTTGCAATGCTGGCAGTAATGTTGAATTCGCTCAAATCGCTTTAATCACCTTTTATGGTGTTGCCCATTGAATTGCCATTTTACATGGCTTCAGCTCAACATTACAACGGTCCAGCCAATATCGGGAAGATCATTGATACCACTTGCGATCTATCCAAACTGAGAAATGAGGATGATGATGGAGATGGAGATGGTTCGATCAAAACCAAAACCCTAAATACCATCAACACTATTCACCGCTTTTTCGTTGGGCTAGTTTACAGTGTAAGGTAAATGAAAACTTGTTACTCGAATGGGAAAATGCAAGGAATTAATACAAAAGAAAAATGGGAAGGGAGAAGCCGAATAGCTTAACAAAGACAAGGTTTAGTAAGAAAAATGAGGAAAATAGAACTAAAAAAAATATTTTTATGGGAAATCAGAAAATTTTGTCAAAATTTAATTTTAATAGAAATTTTCGTCAAAATTTCGTCAATTTCACAATAATTTCGTCATTCCGTTTGTAACACCTCGAAATATTCGTCCAAGACCTCATGAAGTATTTATATTCTTGATCGTCATGACATTACAAGTCGATCCACTAGAGGGCGCAATTCCTATCCGATTTTGCTGAAACTTTGCATGATCTGTTTTGTTACGACTTCCTACATCTGTTCTAAGTATAGTTTAAATCGGTCTATAACATGATATAGCTGCCATATAAACCGACTTTGGATTTTGACTTTATGAACCGCTAGATGGCGCTATTATATTATTTTGACTTCATACTAATCTGCCGTTGATATAATGATGGTAATATGATCCACATCAGTCCATAACCTGATATAGCTGCCATATATGTTTTGCTATGACTTCTAACAACTTTGATTAGTATCGGTCTATAACCTGATATAGCTGCCATATAAACCGATCTTGGATCTTGACTTCTTGAGCCGCCAGAGGGCGCTATTATTATCCAATTGGGCTAAAATTCCACCACGTGTTTTATTTTAACATATATGGTCCACATCGGTCCCTTATCTGATATAGCTTCCATATCAACCGATCTTGGATCTTGACTTCTTGAACCACTAGAGGGCGCAATTATTATCCGATTTGGCTGAAATTTGGCAAAGGGTGTTTAATTATGACTTCTAACAAGGTAAGCTAAGCATAGTTTAAATCGGCCCCTCATCTGATATAGCTTCCATATAAACCAATCTTGGATTATGACTTCTTGACCCACTAGAGGGCACAGTTCTTAACCGATTTGGCTGAAATTTGGCACAGAGTGTTTCGTTATGACTTCCATCAACTCCGCTAAGGAGGAAAATGTGAGGATAAGTTTTAAGGACAATAGCCCATAGATCACACGGGTCCTCTCATCATCGTTCTTCTGTTGCCGATAGGTGTCAGCATATGTCCCAATCTTCCTGATACAGGTCATCAAATCACCATCAAAGAGACTCCTGCACTCGCCATCGAAGTGATCTAGTGCTCTATCAATGACCCCAGAGGGAGCTGCTGGGGTTGAAGCTGCTGAAGCATTCATTTGTCCTCCACGTGCCATATCAGCAAACGATCTATTTCTGCCATCAATGGAAAGAGGAGGGATAGTCATATTTGTTGTCATGCATCCAGGTGCTCTCCTGGCGGTTCTCTTCCGAAGTAGTTGCGTTTGGGCAATCCTTGGAACTGGCCACATGGCCACATCAGCCTTACAGTTGACGCAATGGACTGGGACAACGATGGTCTTAACAATGCGACTTGTAGACGGTTCAGTAACCACATTTCCCTCCATATTCAGATCCTTCTGAGGAATACTGCAATTATTTGGCCCATGCGAGCCCCCGCATCCTGCCATTTGTGGATATGTGCCCAAACCACTGGCAATTCCTGCATTGCGTCAGACCACCTGACTTATGTATCTTAACATTAACCCGACAATGCCGCATATACTGTGGTTTCTTAAAGCCGCTGACATCAGACCCATTTCCCAACGATGGACGATCTAACTTCTTGAGCCGCCAGAGGGCGCTCTTATTATCCAATTTGGCTAAAATTTTCCACCAAGTGTTTTATTTTGACTTCCAACTATTCTGCCAAGTATGGTTCACATCGGTCCATAACCTGATATAGCTGCCATATAAACCGATCTTGGATCTTGACTTCTTGAGCCACTAGAGGGCGCCAATCTCAACCGATTTGGCTTAAATTTTTCATAGATGGTTTTGTTATTATTTCCAACAGTATGGTTTAAATCGGTCTATAACCACCTAAAGCTGCCACATAAATCGATCATGGATCTTGAATTATAGCTGCCACATAAAGCGATCTTAGATCTTGACTTCTAGAGGGAGCAATTCTTATCCGATTTGGCTGCAATTTGGCATAAGGTGTTTTGTTATGACTTCCAACAACACAGTGCTGAGTATGGTTTAAATCGATCTATATCCTGAAATAGCTGCCATATAAACCGATTTTTGATCTTGACTTCTTTAGCCGCTAGAGGGCGCAATTCTTATCCGATTTGGCTGAAATTTGGCATAAGGTGTTTTGTTATGTCAACTATGCAATGTATGGTTCAAATTGGTCAATAACCTGAAACTGCTGCCATATAAACCGATCTGCGATCTTGGCTTCTTGAGCCGCTAGATGGCGCTATTCTTATCCGATTATGCTAAAATTTGGCATAGGATGTTTTGTTATGTCTTCCAGCAACTGTGCTAGGTATGGTCTAACTCGTTCCATAACCAGATAAAGCTGCCATATCAACCAATCTGGGATCTTGACCTCTTGAGCCACTAGAGGGCGCAGTTCTTATCCGATTTAGCTGAAATTTGGCATAGGGTGTTTCGTTATGACTTTCATCAACTACGCTAAATATGGTTCAAATCGGTATATATACTGATATAGCTGCTATGTAAACCGATCCGGGATCTTGACTTCTTAGGCCTCTAGAGGGCGCAATTCTTATCCGATTTGGCTGAAATTTGGCTTTTGTACAATGGCTTCCCTCATGACCATCAACATACGTGGCCAACATGGGCTGAATCGATCTATAGCCTGATACAATTCCCATATAAACCGTTCTCCCGATTATCCTTTTTGAGCCACTACAAGGAGCAATTCTTATCCAAATAGACTGAAGTATTACCCAATGACTTCTACTATAGCCATCAACATTCATAGAAGTCGACAAATGCCATCCATTCTGGAGGGTATATAAGATTAAAACTAAGCACACTCTAACTTGTCTTAACAAAATTTTGTTTAATTTTAATTTCTAAACGAAATTTTGTCAAAATTTCACTTCAATAGGAAATTTTGTCAAAATTTCATTTCTATAGGAAATTTTGTCAAAATTTCATTTCTATAGGAAATTTTGTCAAAATTTCATTTCTATAGGAAATTTTGTCAAAATTTCATTTCTATAGGAAATTTTGTCAAAATTTCATTTCTATAGGAAATTTTGTCAAAATTTCATTTCTATAGGAAATTTTGTCAAAATTTCATTTCTATAGGAAATTTTGTCAAAATTTCATTTCTATAGGAAATTTTGTCAAAATTTCATTTCTATAGGAAATTTTGTCAAAATTTCATTTCTATAGGAAATTTTGTCAAAATTTCATTTCTATAGGAAATTTTGTCAAAATTTCATTTCTATAGGAAATTTTGTCAAAATCTCATTTCTATAGGAAATTTTGTCAAAATTTCATTTCTATAGGAAATTTTGTCAAAATTTCACTTCTATAGGAAATTTTGTCAAAATTTCATTTCAATGGGAAATTTTGTCAAAATTTAATTTCAATGGGAAATTTTGTCAAAATTTCATTTCTATAAGAAATATTGTCAAACTTTTCTGTGGGAATTTTGTCAAAATTTCATTTCTAAAGAAAATTTTTTCAAACTTTTCTGTGGGAAATTTTGTCATAATTCACTTTCTATGGGAAATTTTGTCATAATTCTATTTCTATGGGAAATTTCGTCACAACTTCATTTCTATGGGATTTTTTTTTCAAATTCCATTGCTCTGGAAAATTTTATTCAAATTTTTCTGTGGGAAATTTTGTCATAATTCACTTTCTATGGTAAATTTTGTCATAATTCTATTTCAATGGGAAATTTCGTCACAACTTCATTTCTATGGGATTTTTTTTCCCCATTTCTATTTGCTCTGGAAAATTTTATTCAAATTTTTGATATACTCCACCGAAAAGTTCGCAAAAAACACTGCAACATAAAATCAGCACTTCTTATCAAGGCCAAAGCCTAGCAAATTTACTCCCTACATAAGCTCTGTAGAGTAGAGCCCATAATTCTATTTGCCACTACCAACTTTGAGTTCATGAAACGCACTCACTGACAGCATTGAAATCATTCGCCTTCTCGCTGCTAACTTGGTGGCAATTTGGTGTAAACGAAAATTGTAAATTGAAGTTATAAAGTCATTTGCCGGCAAACTTCATCAGCACCCACCCCAACATCAACGATGCATAGAAATATGATGTTGCACAAACGAAGCGCGAGACGTTTTTAGTTTAAAGGCACGGTCGCAAACTTTCGAAGCGTATCGCCTGGACTATGACATGGGAAATGTATAACACATTCTGCGAAATGGGGAGAAAATGACATTGCCGAAAAATTGAAACGTCATAAGCAGCAGGCATTGCAGGGAGTAGAACAATGCAAAGAGTCCATGCCATTGAAGTTGATATTGGGGGGGAAAAGTTCAAATAGTGGAAAAGTGAACTGAAAATTTAAACGAAAACGAGCGAAAATTGTTGAGAGTTTGTTGTTGCGACTTCCTTAATTCAGTTGCATATGCATATGTAATTGAAAGCAATGCCAAAAAAAACAAGAGGTTCTGCGAAAAGTTGTAGCTTCGCTGTTCAAGTACTAAATGACTTAAATGTCATTTAGGATTAAATGAAAACAAAACCAATTAAGGTAAGGCAAAAATCGGGGGGTTTAACTACAACTACTTCAATGCAACCCTTCGCACTTTTTACCACCTATTCTTATATCTGTTGGACAGTACTCACTGATATGTAAGAAGTTTGCCCCCTGTTCCTTAATGGAATGATTTTGAAGCAATTTGCAAAAATTTTTCCAATATCTGAATTTCTTTAATTATACCATTTGGCTTTCTATCCTATGTCATAATTTCACTCTATGATTAAGTTCTTCATCTTAGCGTTAACAATATATAAAAATTTTGACTGTTTCTACTACTTCAGCCACTAAACTGGCAAACGCTTCTGTTTCAACACCAACAAGAAAAAATTTGAATAATTTGCCCAAGCATATGTAGACAAAACACTCTGCACTCTGATCGCGTCTATGGTGGGTCATGGCAGCAAGCTCCCAACGGGTGTCTTTTGGCTTGTAACAAGTTACTGCTGCTGCTGCTTCAACTAGACTACACGTTCGTTACAATTGTTCGTTGGTTGGTTGTTGTTGTAGCAACAAGAAGTTGCCCCCCAAAAATGAGTTTTGCAAAAACCATTCTTATTCGCTTAAACTTTTCTACATTACATTATTCACTTGTTGTTGCTTTTATTCTTGTAGTTTAAGTTGGTGCAAAACAAACTTCAATAAATACATTTGTGTAGCCTGCTACAAGTTCATGTTCCCCAATAGTTGAGAGAGTGTCTCAAAAGTTATTGCCGACATTTGGAACAATTCTAGGGGAACAGTGTTTTGGGAATTGCATTGAAATATTGTCTTTAGAGGAAAATTATGTTTCAAAAGAAATTTTGTGTTTGGAAAAATTTAATGGATATTTTGTTTTTAGAGAACATGTCCTTGAAATATTGTGGGAAGGATATATTTCACTAAAATCCTGATTTTAGAGGTAACTAGCCGAACCGTGCCCACTCCGCTGCGCTTTCTTTAACTCTCTAATATCTTTTTAGGGTGCGGACACTTCGCCCTAAATGTGGATATCGAATTCGTGCCACAGTATTCCTATGTCCGCCAGTGACGCTGAACGCCTGCGTTCGAATCCTGGCGAGAATATCGGACAAAATTTGAAGCGGTGGTTGATTCCACTAAGGAACAGGGTCAAACTTCTCACATAACAATGAGTACAGTTTGATTCAAGATTAAGCTCAATGATAAGGGGCCTCCTTTTCATAGCCGAGTCTGAACGGCGTGCCGCAGTGCGACACCTCTTTAGAGAGAAGTTTTACATGGCATAGTACCTGACATATGTTGTCAGCATTAGGAGGGGAAAACCACCGCTGAAAATTTTTTCTGATGGTCTCGCAAGGATTCGAACCCAGGCGTTCAGCGTCAAAGGCGGACAGGCTAACCTCTGCGCTACGGTGGCCTCTCCTCCTAATACTGGGGACATTTGCGAGGTACCATGCTATATATGGTCAAATTCCGCACTGCGGAAAGCCGTTCGGATTTGGCTATAAAAAAGGTCCCTTATCATTGAGTTTAAGCACTCATTGATGTGTGAGAAGTTTGCCCCTGCTCGGCGTGCCGCAGTGCGACACCTCTTTGGAGAGAAGTTTTACATGGCATATTACCTCACAAATTTCCATATTACTAAAGTTGGAATTTAAGTTCAGTTTAGGGGGTGATTTAGGGCGTACCCCGCAAACAAAAATCAATATCAAATTCGTTTTCTACTCTCAAATACCTTTGATTTGAAACCCCTATTGACCTTAATAGGTCAAGAAACCTAGTTGACGTATTTTTAGGAGGAAAAACGCCACCTAGACTTAAACGCAAATTGTAATGTCACATTCGTAATCTTTTTCCAAATACCTTTCATTTGAGTCCCATATAGCCATGGTCGGCTAATATGCCCATATGAGGCTATTTGGGGTGGGGCGACCGCCCATTACTCGGACCTATTTTTTTATACCATATCTGTAATGCACTGTCGAACTTTTTCACTTGGGTTCCACATTGACATGAACGTCAAATATATCTGTTTAGAGGAGGTTGAGGTAGGGGCGGCCCGCCCCAAATTTTGATACGATATTCGTTTTCTAATCTCCAATACCTTTAATTTGATACCCATATTGTGCCAATCGGTCCACTTTTGATTTTGGGTGTCGTTTTTGGGGTAAGGGGGAGGGTCCGCTCCCATCCAATATCTAAAAATTATGTAGTCTACGTTTCTTTTAAAAAAAACTACACAATCTGTGTAAGTTTTTCTGAGCCGTTTTTGATTCTACGGAACAAACAAACAAACCATGTCCCATATAGTCATGATGGATCATATGTTAATTTGGGGCGATACTGTATAAGTACACGGTACTATACAAGTACCTGGTACTTTATAGGTACACGATTCTATGTAAATGCCTGGTACTATATAAGTTCCTGATACTACATAAATGGATGGTACTATATAAGTACCTGGTATTTTATAAGTTTCTGGTACTTTATAAGTGCCTGGTACTATATAAGTACCTGGTACCTATAAGTACCTGGTGCTATATAAGAACCTGGTACTTTATAAGTACCTAGTACTTTATAAGTACCTGGTACTATATAAGAACCTGGTACTCTGTAAGTACCTGGTACTTTATAAGTAACTGGTACTATATAAGTACCTGGTGCTATATAAGTACCTGGTACTGTATAAGTAACTACTACTATATAAGTACCTGGTACCATATAAGTACCAGCTTGCTCGCCTACAGAAATTTCATTGGATTTTGTCTTTAGATAAAATTTCACTGACATTTTGTCTTTAGATAAAATTTCACTGACATTTTGTCTTTAGATAAAATTTCACTGACATTTTGTCTTTAGATAAAATTTCACTGAAATTTTGTCTTTAGATAAAATTTCACTGAAATTTTGTCTTTAGATAAAATTTCACTGACATTTTGTCTTTAGATAAAATTTCACTGACATTTTGTCTTTAGATAAAATTTCACTGACATTTTGTCTTCAGATAAAATTTCACTGACATTTTGTCTTTAGATAAAATTTCACTGAAATTTTGTCTTTAGAGAAAATTTCACTGAAATTTAGTCTTTGTAGGAAATTTCACTTAAATTTTGTCTTTAGATAAAATTTCACTGAAATTTTCTCTTTAGATAAAATTTTACTGAAATTTTGTCTTAAGATAAAATTTCATTGAAATTTTGTATTTAGATAAAATTTTACTGAAAATTTGTCTTTAGATAAAATTTCACTGAAATTTTGTCTTTAGATAAAATTTCACTGAAATTTTGTCTTTAGAGAAAATTTCACTGAAATTTAGTCTTTGTAGGAAATTTCACTTAAATTTTGTCTTTAGATAAAATTTCACTGAAATTTTCTCTTTAGATAAAATTTCACTGAAATTTTGTCTTTAGATAAAATTTTACTGAAATTTTGTCTTAAGATAAAATTTCATTGAAATTTTGTATTTAGATAAAATTTTACTGAAAATTTGTCTTTAGATAAAATTTTACTGAAATTTTGTCTTTAGAGAAAATTTCACCGAAATTTTGTCTTTAGAGAAAATTTCACTGAAATTTAGTCTTTGGAGGAAATTTCACTTAAATTTTGTCTTTAGACGAAATTTCACTGAAATTTAAAGTTTTATCTTTTATGAAAATGTCTCTTTCCGTCCCACGGTGCATCGGTTAAACCAATTACCGGAATTCAAACTCTAGTCTTAGTTACAGGAACTTGTCTACTCCTCAATGCTATTCCTGTTGGTATTTCCATTGTTCTG
Organism: Stomoxys calcitrans; assembly: GCF_963082655.1. Taxonomy (NCBI): domain Eukaryota; kingdom Metazoa; phylum Arthropoda; class Insecta; order Diptera; family Muscidae; genus Stomoxys; species Stomoxys calcitrans. The sequence continues at coordinate 54,700,929 of NC_081553.1, forward strand.
CTTCGTTTTGCAGTTTGCCGGCCTGTAATACTACGATTGCCATTGCAAATAGCAGTGCGACTGTTGGTACAACATGTGTTGCAAGCAAGCACTTGCCATGTTTTCTTGCTTAGTTCCATTCTTTTTTTTTTTGGAAAAATTTCAAACTTTATTATTGAATTGTTGCAAGAGCAGCAGTAGAGTAGACCTTTGCAAATAGCCAGAGGGATGAGGTGATTTGAAATGGTAAAGACAGCGTAGAATTTAGGCTGCCACTGTGCAATTTTAAAATGACTGTGCAACAACTGCATTTTTTCGCCTTTTCCTAACAGAAAAACGACATGGCTAGCTAGCGCAGTCAGCCAACTAAAATTATTGGCAAAAACAAGTTCTCTCTAACTTGGTTAAAAACGCATAGAGTTTGATTTTTTATTACAACCTTGTTTTTGCATCCACTTTTAATGCCCCATAGGCTAAAAGCGTGCCATAGAAATTCTATTTTTGGTTTTTGTTTTAGGCCCTTGTGAAATTGGCAGGTTTTTTGCATGTCTCTGCTGTTGCTGTTATCTATTAAAAAGTCAATTTAGTTGGTTTTTTTTTTTCTAAAAAAAAATTATGTTTGTTGTACGAAGGCCATGGCCGCACTTCTATTTGCCATTTGTTTAAAAGGTTTTTTTGTATGCGCCACCTCTTAAAAGTTTTTTTGAATTAGTGCTCTTTTGCGAATTGTGTCCTGGACTATTTGTGGGGTAAATTTGAAAATAATTGCCACCATTTCCTTTGTGGTCATAAACATGGCTTATGATGGTGTTTATAAATTAATTTGCTGTGACCATAGCATATTTTTAAATTTAAGCTAATTTAGTTATGACAAATGTTTATTTCTGTTTCGGAGGAAAATAATTATTTGATGCATAAGCTATGAAAATGTTTTAAGAACATTACTACTGTTGGTCGCTCGGTTGAAATTGGGTATGATTTATAATCAACTAGCCGAACCGGGCCCGCTCCGCTGCGCCTTCTATAACTCTCTAATATCTTTTTAGGGTGGGGACACTTCACTCTGAAAGTGGATATCGAAATCGTGCCATTGTAGCCTATGACGCTGAACACGTTCGAATACTGGCGAGAACGTCGGATAAAGCGGTAGCGACATTCGGAGGGTCCGCCTACACCCGAGCCTATGTTTCCTTCAGCCAAGTGTCATATGGTCCTAATGGATCTAATAGCGTTTTTGAGGGTTGGCGTGATCCCCTATACTTCGATCTGATCTTGTATGCCAGATTCGAAATCTACTCCCGAATACCTTTCATTTCAGCCCCATATTGAAATGAACGTACAATATGTCTGTTTGGGGGAGTTTTAGGGTTGGGGCGGCCCGATGGGTACATAGACTCAAATTTTAATACTATATTCGTTTTCTACTTTCTAATACCATTAAATTGATACCTATATTGTCCCGATCGGTCCATTTTTGATTTTGGGTTGTGTTTTTGACATAAGGGGGAGGGTCCGTCCCCCTTCCGATATCGAAAAATTATATAGCCTATGTTTCATTCCAGACCAACCTACACAATATGCGAAAATTTCGAGAAAATCGGTTCTGCCGTTTTTCAATCTATACGGAACAAACAAACCGAGTCCCATATATCCTCGATTGGCTAATGTGCCCATTTTGGGCGTTTTTGTGGGGGTGGGGTGACCCCTTATACTTCGACATGAATTTTTATGCCAGATTCGTTATCTACTCCCCAATACCTTTCATTTGCTACCTATATTGTCCCGATCGGTTCACTTTTGATATTGTGATGCGTTTTTGGCATAAGGGGGAGGGTCCGTCCCCCTTCCGATATCAATAAATTATAAAGCCTATTCCTACTTCCTGACCTTATTCGTAATCTACTCCCGCATAGCTTTCATTTGAGTCCCATATTGTCATGATCGTCAAATAAACTCATTTTTTTAATGAGTTTTGGGGCTGGGGCGGCCCCCTAGGTACTGGGACCCGACTTTAAATATGAAATGCGTACTCTACTCTTGAATACCTTTCACTTGAATCCCATATTGTCTCAGTTGGTTCACTTTTATTTTTGGTTAGTACTTTTTGGGTGAAGGGGAGGGTCCGTCCCCCTCCCGATATCAAAAAATTATGTAGCCTATGCTTCCTTCCAGACCAACCTACATAATCTGTGAAAATTTCGAGGTAATCGGTTCAGCCGTTTTTGAGTCTATACGGAACAAACAAACAAACACAAATCGAATTTTATATATAAGAAGAATAGGCTGGGGGTATACTTGTCTTGTCATTCCGTTTGTAACACCTCGAAATATTGATCTAGGACCCTATAAAGTACATATATTCTTGATCATTCGACATCCTGAGTCGATTTAGCAATGTCCGTCCGTTCGTCTGTCTAAATCACGAAAGCGTTTGAAAACGTAAAGCTAACCGCTTGAAATTTTGCACAGATACCTAGTATCGATGTAGGTCAACGCGGATTGCAAATGGACTATATCGGTTCAGATTTGGATATAGCTCCCATATAAACCGATCTCCCGATTTGACTTCTTGAGCCCCTGGTAGTCGCAATTTTTGTCCGATTTGGCTGAAATTTTGCACATAGTGTTCTGTTATGACTTTCAACAACTGTGCCAAGTACGGTCCAAGTATCGGTCTATAACCTAATATAGCTCCCATATAAACCGATATCCCGATTTGACTTCTTGAGCCCCTGGAAGCTTCATCCTTCATCAGATTTGGCTGAAATTTCATCCTTCATCAGATTTGGCTGAAATTTTACACAAAGTGTTCTGTTATGAATTTCAATTTCAGTGCCAAGTACAGTCCAAGTTTCGGTCTATAACCTGATTTAGCTCCCATATAAACCGATCTCCCGATTTGACTTCTTGAGCCCCTGTAGGTCGCATTTATCGTCCGATAGGACTCAAATTTCGCACATACTGTTCTGTTATGACTCTCAACAACTATGCCAAGTACGGTTAAAATCGGTCAAGAACCCGATACAACTTCCATATAAACCGTTCTCCCAATTTGACTTCTTGAGCCCTTACAAGCCACGATTTTTATCCGATTTGGCTGAAATTTTGCATAAAGTGTTCTATGATGACTTTCAACAACTGTGCCAAGTACGATCCAAATAGGTCTATAATCAGATATAGCTCCCATATTTTTGCAGAATCCAAGGTGGCCCGGCCCGGCTGAACTTAGCACGCCTTTATTTGTTATACACTGCACCACCAGGTACTGCACTGTGGTACAGGGTGTTACAGATTTGTGACTTTGTTTGCAACGCTAAGAAGGAGAAGAGCTAGACCCATCGATAAGTATACGGATCGTCTTAGAACCGCTTCCTATGTCCGTCTGTCTGTCTGTCAATGTATTCTTGTAATCAAGGTACAGGTTGCATTTGTTGTCCGATTTTCACAAAATTGTGCATAAGTGTCTAATTTGGTCCAAGGACAAACGCTATTGATTTTGAAAAAAATCGATCCAGATTTAGATATAGCTCCCATATATATTTTTCATCCGATGTGCCCTTTTAAAGCTGTAGAAGCCACAATTTTGCTCCGATCCTTACAAAATTTGGCACTAAGTGTTTTTCGCAATGACGCAAAATGCTTGCAAAATTTTATTGAAATCGGTCCATATTTAGATATAGCTCCCATATATATCTTTCATCCGATATGGCCTTTTAAAGCTGTAGAAGCCACAATTTTGGTGCGATCTCTACCAAATTTGGCGTGAAGTGCTTTTAGTGACGTCCCAATATGTGTGCAAAATATTATCTAAATCGGTTCAGATTTAGTTATAGCTCCCATATATAACTTTCGTCCGATTTGACCTATAAAGACTGTAGAAGGCACAATTTTGGTGCGATCTCTACCAAATTTGGCATGAAATGTTTCGTGTGACGTCCCAATATGTGTGCAAATTTCATCTGAATCGGTTCAGATTTAGTTATAGCTCCCATATATAAGTTTCGTCCGATTTGACCTATAAAGGCTGTAGAAGGCACAATTTTGGTCCGATCTTTTCAAAATTTGACACGAAGTGCTTTTAGTGACGTCCCAATATGTGTGCAAAATTCCATCATAATCGGATCAGTTGTATATATAGCTCCCATGTATATCTTTCATCCGATATGCCCTTTTAAAGCTGTAGTAGCCACAATTTTGGTCCCATTCTTACAAAATGTGGCATGGGCCGTCTTATACAACGTCCTCATATGTGTGCAAAGTTTCATAAAAATCGGTTCAGATTTAGATATAGCTCCCATATATATTTTTCATCCGATATGGCCCTTTAAGGCTGTAGAAGCCACAATTTTGGTCCGATCTCTACAAAATTTTGCATGAAATGGTTTAATTGACATCCCCATACGTGTGCGAAATTTCATTAAAATCGATTTAGATAAAACTCCCATATATATCTTTTATGCGTTTCGATTTTGAAGGCCGCAGAAGCCACAATTTTCGTACCATCGTAAGAAAATTGTATAAGGTTTTATTCGATATTTCAATATGTATGCAAAATTAAAGTCTGACTAAATTTGGATATAAGTGCTATCTATTTAACGTATTATGTATACTCGGTGGTGTAGGGTATAATATAGTTGGCTCCGCCCGACATTTGCCTTTCCTTACTGGTTTTCAATACCTTAGGTTGGGAGATCGTTTAATTTTTTTTCTCCATTTGGAGTACAAAGAAATATATATTTTCGATTCCAAAATGGAAAATTGTGTAAAAGTTTAAGACGGTTTAACGATGTCCGTGGTTCTGTCCATGCGTCCGTCTGTCTGCCTATCTGTCAGTCTGTGTATCTTTCCACCTTTCCATCTGCCAGTCTGTGTGTCTCTTCGCCCTTCCTTCTGTCTGTATTCTGTCTGTCCGTCCTTGCGTTTTTCTATACGCTCGTCCCCTCGTCTATCTTTCTTTCTATCTGTCCGTCTGTTCCTGTGTCTATTTATTTGTCTATGGATCTGTCCCTCCTTCCGTCTGTCTATATATCCGCTCACTCGTTTGCCTGCCTGTCCGTCCTTCCGTCTATCTGTCCTTTCTTCCGTCTGTCTGTCCTTCCTTCCGTCTTACTGTCCGTCCTTAAGCTCTGATCTCACTACAGCATTTAAACATTTCGATTTAGGGCTTACATTTGGCACAAGTCCAGGATTGGATACCTTAGGTTAAGAATAAGCAAATTTTGTCCCGTCTGAACTTTATTGCATGGTGAATAAGTAAATTTCGTCCTGTCTGAATTTCTTGCATTGTTATTTGCTTCCCTTGTTTTATTTCAATAATAAAATAAAAAATTTGTAATTACTAGCATTCCCAAGTTTTAATAACCCATATCACTCCTCCATTGTTTACCCTTTAGTGAAAATTTGCAATAACAACTTAAGTATCTGCGAGTACATGCATATATTGTCTTCTGCAGTTTATAAGAAATTTTTATTTTATCTATGCTTTGTGTATTATGATTTACTGCCTTTTTTGCTGTCATGCTACCTACCATGCTGATCTGCTTGCCCGTCCTCTTTTCGGCAGCAGAGGGTATTTAGAGTTATCACCATTGTTAGTCATCTGTGGTATTGCAGCATACACATCCTGAGAGACAACCAAATGCCCGACAAAGTGCGATGCCTTATCTCACTCAACGGATGCAACGCACTTGAAGCTGTCTGATGAATATCTATTATGTCGTTTAGTTATATCCACATATTTTGGTATTGTAGCGAGAGGATATTGCGAGTATATTGGGGTGGAGTGTCAAAATTTCTTTGACATTTGGATTTTCGTACAATCGTATACCCTACACCATGGTTGATCTATCCGTCCGTCCGTCCGTCTGTCTGTCGGAAGCACGCTAACTTTCGAAGGAGTAGAGCTAGCCGCTTAAAATTTTGCACAAATACTTTTTATTAGGGTTGGTTGGGATTGTTGGTTGTAGGTTGGTTGGGATTGGTAGGTTGGTTGGGATTGTAAATGGGTCAAATCGGTCCATGTTTTCATATAGCTGCCATATAAACCTATCTTGAGTCTTGACTTCCTGAGCCTCTATGGGGCGCAATTGTCTTCCGATTTGGCTGAAATTTTGTACTGCGCTAAGTATGGGCCAAATCGGTCCATGTATTGATATAGCTGTCATATAAACCGATCTTGGGACTTGACTTTTTTAGCCTCTAGAGGGCGCAATTCTCGTCCGATTTGACTGACGAGTGTTTTGGTATCACAACCAACAACTGTGCTAAGTTTTGTCAAAATCGGGTCATAACCTGATATAGCTGCCATATAAACCTATCTTGGATCTTGACTTCTTAAGCCGCTAGAGGGTGCAACTCTAATCCGATATGGATGAAATTTTGGATGAGGTGTTTTGTTATGTCTTCCAAGAGCTATACTTAGTATGGCGCAAATCGGTACGTAACCTGATATAACTGCCATATAAACCGATCATGGGTCTTGACTTCTTCAACTTTTAGAGGGCGCAATTCTTATCCCATTTCGCTGTAATTTTGCACGTGGTGTTTTGGTATCAGCTGTTTTGGTATCAACTGTGCTAAGTGTTGTCAAAAGCGGTGCATAACCTGGTATAGCTGCCATAGAAACCGATCTTGGATCTTGACTTCTTGAGCCGCTAGACGGCGCAACTCTCATCCGATATGTATGCAATTTTGCATATGGTGTTTTGTTATGTCTTCCAAGAACTGAACTTAGTATGGCGTAAATCGGTACATAACCTGATATAACTGTCATATAAACCGATCATGGGTCTTGACTTCTTCAGCGTTTAGAGGGCGCAATTCTTATCCGATTTGGTTTTAATTCTGAACATGGTGGTTTGGTATCACTTCCAACAATTGTGCTAAGTTTTGTCAAAATCGGGTCATAACCTGGTATAGCTTCCATATAAACCGATCATGGGTCTCGACTTCTTCAGCTTTTAGAGGTCGCAATTCTTATCCGATTTGGTTTTAATTCTGCACGTGGTGGTTTGGTATTACTTCCAACAACTGTGCTAAGTATGGTTCAAATCGGATCATAACCTATGATAGCTGCCATATAAACCGATCTGAATTCTTGACTTCTTGAGCCTCTAGAGGGCGTAATTCTCATCAGATTTGGCAGTAACTTAGTACATCGACTTCCCCCATGATCTTCCCCAACACTTCAGGTCATATTTTTATACCAAGTTCGTACTCCACTCTTAAATACCTTTCATTTGATACGCATATTGTTGCAGTCGGTAAACGCGTCCGTCCGGCTGTATTTTGAGATGGGGCGTCCCCCCAGGTTGGTTGACCCCAAAATTTGATAACAACCTCGTGTTTTTGGTGTACCATAAGGTGGCATGCAAAATTTCTCTTAAATCGGTCTACCCATCTCTGAAATCTGGCGTTTTTGAATAAGGGGTAAGGTCCACCCAGATATTTTTATACCCTCCACCATAAGATGGGGGGTTTACTAATTTCGTCATTCCGATTGTAACTACTCGAAATATTCGTCTGAGACCCCATAAAGTATATATATTCTTGATCGTCGTGAAATTTTATGTCGATCTAACCATGTCCGTCCGTCTGTCCGTCCGTCCGTCCGACCGTCTGTCTGTTGAAAGCACGCTAACTTCCGAAGGAGTAAAGCTAGCCGCTTGAAATTTTGCACAAATACTTCTTATTAGTGTAGGTCGGTTGGTATTGTAAATGGGCCATATCGGTCCATGTTTTGATATAGCTGCCATATAAACCGATCTTGGGTCTTGACTTCTTGAGCCTCTAGAGTGCGCAATTCTTATCCGATTGGAATGCAATTTTGCACGACGTGTTTTGCTATGATATCCAACAACTGTGCTAAGTATGGCTCAAATCGGTCCATAGCCTGATATAGCTGTCATATAAACTGATCTTGGGTCTTGACTTCTTGAGCCTCTAGAGGGCGCAATTCTTATCCAATTTGAATTAATTTTGAGACGTAGTATCTTGTTATGATATCCTACAACTGTGCCAAATATGGTTCAAATCGGTTCATAACCTGATATAGCTGTCATATAAACAGATCTGCGGACTTAACTTCTTGAGCTTCTAGAGGACGCAATTCCTATCCGATTTGGCTGAAATTTCGTAAAGACGTTTTTTATTGTTACTATCAACAACTATGTCAAATAAAGTACAAATCGGTTCATAACCTGATTTAGCTGACATATAAACCGATCTGGGATCTTGACTTCTTGAGCCTCTAGAGGTCGCAATTATTATCCGATTTGCCTGAAATTTTGTACGACGGATTCTCTCATGACCATTAACATACGTGTTTATTATGGTCTGAATCGGTCTATAGCCCGATACAGCTCCCATATAAATCGATCTCTCTATTTTACTTCTTGAGCCCACAAAGCAATTCTTATTCGAATTGGCTGACATTTTACACAGGTCTCCAACACATAATTTAATTGTGGTCCAAACCGGACCATATCTTAATATCGCTCTTATAACAGAGAAAATCGTTTCTTATATCCTTTTTTTTGCTTAAGAGGGATGCCGGGAAAAGAACTCGACAAATGCGATCCATGGTGGAGGGTATATAAGATTCGGCCCGGCCGAACTTAGCACGCTTTTACTTGTTTGAGAATTTCTTTGTCTTGGCAAAATTGGTCGAAAAGTATATGCGACATTTTTTCGGAATTTTTTTTTAATGGAATGGAAAATTTTAGCCAAAAATATTTAACTGTTGAAATTTTGTCAACATTTCTTTAACATGGGATTTTTTGTCAATTGGGAAATAGAGTCAAAATTGCATAACCATGGGACATTTTGTCAACATTACCTTAACATGGACAATTGTGTCTACACAACATGGGAAATTTTTCCGAATTTTGTCTAAAAATATTTAACATGCGAAATTTTGTCCAAATTTCTTTAACATGGGAAATTTTGTCAAAATTTCTTTAACAAGGGATTTTTTTTTAAATTTATTAAGCGTGGGAAATTTTTTTAAAATTACTTTAACATGGAAAATTGCGTCTACATATCATGGGAAATTTGGTCCAAATTTTTTTAACATGGGAAATTTTGTTAAAATTTTTTAACATGGGAAATTTTGTCCAAATTTCTTTAACATCGGAAATTTTGTCAAAATTGCTTTAACATGGAAATTTTGCCAAAATATCTTTAACATGGGAAATTGTGTCTACATTACATGGGAAATTTTTCCGAATTTTGTTAAATGAAATGGAAAATTTTGTCTAAAAATATTTAACATGGGAAATTTTGTCCAAGTTTTTTTTAACATGGAAAATTTTGTCAAAATTTGTTTAACATGGAAAATTGTGTCTACAAATAAGGAAAATTTTGTCAACATTTCTTTAACATGAGAAATGTAGCCAAATTTTTTTTAACATGGAAAATTTTGTCAAAATTTCTTTGACATGAGAAATTTTGTCAAAATTTCTTTAACATGAGACTTTTTGTCAAAATTTCTTTAATATGGGAAATTATGTCAAAATTTCTTTAACATAGGAAAATTTGTCAAAATTGCTTTAACATGGGAAATTATGTCTACTTAACATGGGAAATTTTTCCGATTTTTGTTTAATGAAATGGAAAATTTTTTCTAAAAATGTTTAACATGGGAAATTTTGTGCAAATTTCTTTAACATGGGAAATTTTGTCAAAATTTATTTAATATGGGAATTTTTGTCAAAATTTATTTAACATGGTAAATTTTGTCAAAAGTTCTTTAACATGGTAAAATTTGTCAAAATTTCTTTAACATGGGAAAATTTGTCAAAATGTCTTTAAATGGGAAATTTTGACAAAATTTCTTTAATATAGGAAATTTTCTCATATTTCTTCAACATGGGAAATTTTGTCAAAATTTCTTTAATATGGGAAATTTTGTCAAAATTTCTTTAACATGGGAAAATTTGTCAAAATTGATTTAACATGGGAAATTATGTCTACATAACATGGGAAATTTTTCCGAATTTTGTTTAATAAAATGGAAAATTTTGTCTAAAAATGTTTAACATGGGAAATTTTGACAAAATTTCTTTAATATAGGAAATTTTCTCAAATTTCTTTAATATAGGAAATTTTCTCAAATTTCTTCAACATGGGAAATTTTGTCAAAATTTCTTTACCATGGGAAATTTTGTCAAAATTTCTTTAATATGGGAAATTTTGTCAAAATTTCTTTAACATGGGAAAATTTGCCAAAATTGCTTTAACATGGAAAATTATGTCTACCTAACATGGGAAATTTTTCCGATTTTTGTTTAATGAAATGGAAAATTTTGTCTAAAAATGTTTAACATGGGAAATTTTGTGCAAATTTCTTTAACATGGGAAATTTTGTCAAAATTTCTTTAATATGGGAATTATTGTCAAATTTTATTTAACATGGTAAATTTTGTCAAAAGTTCTTTAACATGGTAAATTTTGTCAAAATTTCTTTAACATGGGAAATTTGTCAAAATTTCTTTAACATTGGAAATTTTGTCAAATTTCTACATGGGAAATTTTGTCAAATTTCTACATGGGAAATTTTGTCAAAATTTCTTTAACATGGAAAAATTTTACCAAAATTTCTTTAATATAGGAAATTTTCTCAAATTTCTTCAACAAGGGAAATTTTGTCAAAATTTCTTTAATATGAGAAATTTTGTCAAAATTTCTTTAACATGGGAAAATTTGTCAAAATTGCTTTAACATGGGAAATTATGTCTACATAACATGGGTAATTTTTCCTATTGTTTTTAATGAAATGGAAAATTTTGTCTAAAAATGTTTAACATGGGAAATTTTGTGCAAATTTCTTTAACATGGGAAATTTTGTCAAAATTTCTTTAACATGGGAAATTTTGTGCAAATTTCTTTAACATGGGAAATTTTTTCAAAATTTCTTTAACATGGGAAATTTTGTCAAAATTTCTTTAACATGGGAAATTTTGTCAAAATTTCTTTAACATGGTAAATTTTGTCAAAATGTCTTTAACATGGGAAATTTTGTCCAAATTTCTTTAAAATGGGAAGTTTTGTCAAACTTTTTTCCCCACAAAATCACTTTGTTTAGATTTTCTTTGAAAATGGGAGAGTTCTTGTGAAATTTTAATGACATTGGAGAATTTGTCAAAATATATTCCATATAAAATTTTGTAAAAATTTCCTTGCTAATTTTTTTTACACACCCTTATGTCCTGATTATGGTTTCATATTCATCATTGGTAGCACTATTATTATTCACAACAGTAATACTTGTCTTTGCTTTAATGAAGGAGACATGTGTTTATACTGGAGTTGCATGATATTCCAGTTCTACCTCAAATGGAGTGATTTATGCTTTTTTGGCCATTATCTGAAAATATTTTCTCTCCTAAAATGTTGGACAAGTCTGCCTTCGTAAAAAGTCTAATTAAACTAGTTTTAACTAAGATTTATGAATTTTATGGCTTATGACTGAATGGTAACAAGAACCACCGCTTTGTTACCTTAATCATTTGTATTCCCGTTTCCATACCAAGAAAAACTTTGGCAATCAAATAGTTAACATTTCTAACCATTTTCCACATCGCGTGCACTAAGCCCACTTCAGGTGTTAATACTAATTTAGCTGATCTTGTCTTTGTGGTGTTTATCTAAAACCTCGCTGATCACCATGATCACTGTCATCGTGCATTCGCGCTTAAGTTATTATCGAGATTGTTACGTATGCCAGTCACGTTTAGACTTTAGTGATCGATAACCATGTGTACAAATAATAGCGGCCAGAGTCTGGCCATACAGACAGCTATATTAGAACAACTATCTACTATGTTGTCAACTACTACTGCTGCTTGACTGGTATCGTAGCTATGGGCCCATTATCATATGGGTATGATGGCTAATATATAATGGCCTTGTTTATTAACTTAACATACAGGGTGGCTGATGAAAGCCGCTACCAAAAAAAAATGTAATAACTTTTTTTCTATTTAATAATAATAATTTAATAATTAATTTAATTAATTAATTAATTAATTTAATTAATAATAATTTAATAATTAATTTAATAATTTAATTTAACATGAATAAAAGAAAAATGTATTCCATACACCGAAAAAAAAAATGTAGCAATATTCATCATTGTAGCAATATTCATCAGCCACCCTGTATGTGATTATTTTTTAATGCTTAGCTGTGGATGCCCCCTCCCCCTCTTGCACACTTTAACTGCGGCCAAAATGCAAATGAGCTATGGTCGAAGTTGCAGTGCATATCTGAAAATTATCAAAACACTTGACTTGTATTGGCATTAATGGGGGTAACACACGCAGCAGACAGTCTGACGAATTGACAGACTCTCATGAATACGTAGCCATGCAATTGTGCATGTCTATGAAAAATTAACATTTTATGCAATTTTGCAAACATTTAACATTTTTTGTTGTAAACAAAATGAGGGCGAACATTTTTATAGCGAACTGAATGCATGCATGAAAATTACAAATTTGTTATGAAACAAGTGGAAAATGTGGGTAGGAATGTGGCAACAGAGGTTTTTCCAAATGAGAAAAATTCTAATTTAGACAAAATTTCGTATAGAAATCAAGTTTTGACAAATTTTTCTACAGAAATTAAAATTTTAAAAAATTTCCTGTAGAATTGAAATTTTGACAAAAATTCCTATAGAAATGAAATTTTGACAAAATTTTCTATAGAAATGAAATTTTGACAAAATTTTCTATAGAAATGAAATTTTTACAAAATTTTCTATAAAATGGAAATTTTGGCCAAATTTCCCATAGAAAGGAAATTTTGACATATCCCATAGAAATTAAATTTTGACAAAATTTCCCATAGAAATGAAGTTTTGACAAAATTTCCTATATAGAGGAAATTTTGATAAAATTTCCTATAGAAATGAAATTTTGACAAAATTTCCTATAGAAATGAAATTTTGACAAAATTTTCTATAGAAATGAAATTTTTACAAAATTTTCTATAAAATGGAAATTTTGGCCAAATTTCCCATAGAAAGGAAATTTTGACATATCCCATAGAAATGAAAATTTAACAAAATTTCCCATAGAAATGAAGTTTTGACAAAATTTCCTATATAGAGGAAATTTTGATAAAATTTCCTATAGAAATGAAATTTTGACAAAATTTCCTATAGAAATAAAATTTTGACAAAATTTCCCATAGAAATGAAGTTTGACAAAATTTCCTATATAGAGGAAATTTTGACAAAATTTCCCATAGAGATGGAATTTTGACAAAATTTCCTGTAGAAAGGAAATATTGACAAAAATTCCCATAGAAATGAAATTTTGACAAAATTTCCCATAGAAAGGAAATTTTGACAAAATTTCCTTTAGAAATGAAATTTTGACAAAATTTCCTATAGAAATGAAATTTCGACAAAATTTCCCATAGAAAGGAAATTTTGACAAAATTTCCTATAGAAATGAAATTTTGACAAAATTTCACATTGAAATGGAATTATGACAAAATTTCCCATAGAAATGAAAATTTGACAAAATTGCCAATAGAAATGAAATTTTAACAAAATTTCCCATAGAGATGCAATTTTGAAAAAATTTCCTATAGAAATGAAACTTTGACAAAATTTCCTATAAAAATGAAATTTTGACCACATTTCCTTTAGAAATGAAATTTTGACAAAATTTCCCATGAAAATGAGATTTTGACAAAATTTCCCATGAAAATGACATTTTGACAAAATTTCCCATAAAAATGAAATTTTGACAAAATTTCCCAAAAAAAATAAATTTTGACAAAATTTCCTATTGAAATGAAATTTTGACAAAATTTCCCAGAGAAATGAAATTTTGACAAAATTTCCCAGAGAAATGAAATTTGCACAAAATTTGCTATAGAAAGGAAATTTTGACAAGGTTTCTTATAGAAATAAAATTTTGACTAAATTTTGACGAAATTCCTTATTGAAATGAAATTTTGACAAATATTCCTGTTTGTTTTTTGTTCCTTATAGACTCAACAAGTAAAAGAGTGCTAAGTTCGGCCGGGCCGAATCTTGGAAACCCACCATCATGGATTCTCCTAAAAATGCATACAAAATAAATTTTGTTGAAGGGCCTAATTTTATTCTACAATCTAACTTCTCTAAAACCAGCAAAAATTAAAGCTTCTAGGAACCGAACGAGGATGACCAAAAGATTGGTCTACATGGCAGCTATACAGGTTATAGAGTGATTTTGACAGTACTTGGCACAGTTGCTGGAAGTCGTAACAGAACAACGCATGCAAAATGTCAGCCAAATTGGTCAAAAATTATGGATTGGAAGGGCTCAAGAAATCAAATCGGGAGATCGGTTTATATATGACCTATATCAGGTTCTTGACCAAATACGGTCTAATACTTGGCACAGTTGTTGAAAGTCATAACAGAATACTACGTGCAAAATTTCAGCCAAATCGTTCCAAAATTGCGGCTTCCAGGGGCTCAAGAAGTCAAATCGGGAGATCGGTTTATGTGGGGACTATATCAGGTTATTCACCGATTTGTACCGTACTCGGCACAGTTGTTGAAAGTCATAACGGAACACTACATACCAAATTTCAGCCAAATCGGACAAAAATTGCGGCTTGTAAGGGCTCAAGAAGTCAAATCGGGAGATCGGTTTATAAGGGAGCTATATCTAAATCTGAACCGATATGACCCATTTGCTATCATCAATGACCTACATCGATATAAGGTATCTGTGCGAAATTTCAAGCGGCTAGCTTTACGCAATCGACAAATCGCTATCGTCTTTTCTGCAGACGGACATAGCTAGATCGACTCAGAACGTCGAGACGATCCAGAGTATATATATGTGGTCTAAGGCGAATACTTCGAGGTGTAATAAACGGAATGACAAGATTAGTATAGCCCAACCTATGGCTGGTGGGTATAAAAACAGTTGAACCGATTACCCTGAATTCTTTGTAGGTTGGTCTGGAATGAAATAAGGCTATATAATTTTTTGATATCGGAAGTGGGGCGGACCCTTCCCCTTACCCCAAAGGTACTACCCAAAAATAAAAGTGTACCGATCAGGACAATATGGGACTCACATGAAAGTTATTTAGGAGTAGAGTACGAATTTCATATTAAATATTGAGTCCACGTAACTGGAGGGCCGCCCCGACCCCAAAACACCCTATAATAGGTTTATTGGACGAGTATGAGAATATGTGACTCAAATAAAAGGTATTCAGGAGTAGATAACGATTATAGTCAGGAAGAAGGAGTAGGCTTTATAATTTGTTGATATCCCCTGTTACCCCCAAAACACCACCCAAAATAAAAAGTGGAGCTATAAGGGCATTATGGATATCAAATGAATGGTAATGAAGAGTAGAATACGAATTAAAAATTGGGTCCAAGTACTCTGGAAGTCGCCCCAATACTAAAACTCCTCCAAGCTGAGATATTGACCTCTCATATCAATATGGAACTCAAATGAAAGGTATTCGGGAGTAGATTACGAATCTGACTTACAAAGTCAGGTCAGTATAGGGGGTCACGCCACCCACCATATGGGACTCGGTTTGTTTGTTTGTTACGTATAGACCCAAACACGGCAGAATCGATTTTCTCGAAATTTTAACAGATTGTGTAGTTTAGTCTGGAAGGAAACATAGGCTATATAATGTTTCTATATGGGGGGATACACCCTCCTCCTTACCCCAAAAAACACCAACCAAAATCAAAAGTGGACCGATCGGGACAATATGGGATTCGAATGAAAGGTATTGGAAAATAGAATACGAATATGGTATTAAAATTTGAGTCTAAGTACCCATCAGGCCGCCCCAACCCCAAAATCCCCCCAAACAGACATATTGGACGTTCATGTCAACATGGGGCTCAAATGAAAGGTATTCGGCAGTAGGTTACAAATATGGCATACAAAATTAGGTCCGAGTAATGGGAGGTCGCCCCACCCTCAAATATCCCCCAATTGGGAACATTAACCGATCATGGCTATATGGGATTCAAATGAAAGATATTTAGGAGTAGATTACGAATATGACATTAAAATTTGCGTTCAAGTCTAGGAGGCGGTTTTCCTCCTAAAGATACGTCAAATGGGTTAATTGACCCATTTTGACAATATGAGACTCAAATGAGAAGTATTTGAGAGTAGAAAACGAATTTGAGTAAAAATTTGCCCAGGAGACGAGCAGGGGCAAACTTCTCACACATGAGTGAGTGCTTTCCGATTTTTGCTTAAACTCAATCATAAGGGACCTTTTTTCTAGTCAAATCCGAACGGCGTGCCGCAGTGCGACTCCTCTTTGGGGAGAATTTGTACATGACTATGCATAGCATGGTAACTCCCAAATGTCGCCAACATTAGGAGGGGATAACCACCGGTTCAAATTTTTTCCGATACTCTCGTCAGGATTCGAACGCAGTCGTTCAGCGTATTTAGCGGACATAGGGATACAGTGGCACAAATTCGATATCCACATTCAGGGTGAAGTGTCCCCACCCTTAAAAGATATTAGAGAGTTAAAGAAGGCGCAGCGAAGCAGACCCGGTTCGGCTAGTTTTCTATAAAAAGTAACTTTGATATCAAATTTTGTTTATGAAAACTTTAAGAATGAAGAATTTACAAAATTTCCCATAGAAACGAAGTTTTGGCATTTTTATGCAATTTTTTTTTAGATTTTTTTTTTTTTGTTTATTAATGACACCTTTTTATATTATTCAATGAGTTGCCAAATCAGGATCTGGGTGTTGAATACGAAAATAACAAACTACTCGCAAAATCTCTCTACAGGTTAATTAATGTCTTCTCCGTTTGCTACTTACACATTTTTGAAATGCTCCCTGCTTAATCTTACAGGCGAACTCGTGGCATTTGCATACTTGCTGAGTTATCTTTAATTTCAATCATTTTCGTTGTAGCAAAGTGTTATTGTGTTTACACAGCACGTAATGGCAATTTGTTATTTACGTAAATAAATTTATTGATAGGTGGCGCCGGCACATTTACTAATTTGCTTTGCTGGTGATAGCCTTTTAAAGACGATTTTAGTTGGCAACTTTCGTGGGTTTACATGAGGACTATAAAAGTCATCAAGGTGCTGAATTACATGTTTGTAACTTTTTTAAGACTTTATTTTGTATTGGGTTTCTGTATACCTTTTATAAAGGTATTTTGCATTTGAATTGAAAAAGAATCAGTTTTGCTAACAAAGTTTCAGCAACTTGATTGGGAAGTCGATGGGAAGAGCAAATTGATAACTTTACAAAAAAAGTCTGTCTGTGTGAAAATTTATTGTCGGAAGTCTAACTCTACACCATTGTAAGCTTAATAAGAGACTTCAAATTTGTTTTCTTATAAATGTGGCATAATTTTGGGATAACGAAAATTTTCAAATTTTATTGCCTACTTTTGGGCTAACATATATCTTCATTTAATTTCAAACACAAACAATTTGAGGACAAAATTTACTGTCGGAAGTCTATCTCTACACCATTATACTCTTAATAAGAGACTTAAAATTTGTTTTCCTATATATGTAGCATACTTTTGGGATAAAGAAAATTTTCCAATTTTATTGCCTACTTTTGGGCTAACATATATCTTCATTTAATTTCAAGCACAACCAAGTTAAGGTCATATCAAGGTTGTCTCTAATTTAATTGGCCCTACAAACTCTATACAATAGTATAACCACCGATTGATAACTTAACAAAATAAGTCTGTCTGTGCAAAAATTTATTGTCGGAAGCCTAACTCTACACCATTGTAAGCTTAATAAGAGACTTAAATTTTTTTCCTATATATGTAGCATACTTTCGGGATAAAGAAAAATGTTCAAAGTTTATTGCCTACTTTTAGGCTAACATATATCTTCATTTAATTTCAAACATAAACAAGTTGAGGTCATATCAAGGTTGCCTCTAATTTGATTGGGCCTA
Organism: Stomoxys calcitrans; assembly: GCF_963082655.1. Lineage (NCBI taxonomy): Eukaryota > Metazoa > Arthropoda > Insecta > Diptera > Muscidae > Stomoxys > Stomoxys calcitrans. The sequence continues at coordinate 54,718,861 of NC_081553.1, forward strand.
TAAACTCTATACAATAGTATAACCACTGATTGAAACTTAACAAAATAAGTCTGTCTGTGCAAAAATTTATTGTCGGAAGTCTAATTCTACACGATTGTAAGCTTAATAAGAGACTTCAAATTTTTTTTTCCTATATATAAAGCATACTTTTGGGATAAAGAAAATTTTCAAAGTTTATTGCCTACTTTTGGGCTAACATATATCTTCATTTAATTTCAAGCACAACCAAGTTGAGGTCATATCAAGGTTGACTCTAATTTGATTGGCACTACAAACTCTATATAATAGTATAACCACCGATTGATAACTTAACAAAATAAGTCTGTCTGTGCAAAAATTTATTGTCGGAAGCCTAATTGTACACCATTGTAAGCTTAATAAGAAACTTAAATTTTGTTTTCCTATATATGTAGCATACTTTTGGGATAAAGAAAATTTTCAAAATTTATTGCCTACTTTTAGGCTACCATATATCTTCCTTTAATTTCCAACACAAACAAGTTGAGGTCATATCAAGGTTGTCACTAATTTGATTGGCACTACAAACTCTACACAACAGTATAACCAACGACTTGCAAAACAAAAAATCCTTTCTTCATTTTTTCTCCTTCTTATTCAGCCAATTTTCCCTACCATAAAATTTTGCTCCACATTTTTATATATATTTTTTTTTTTTGTTTATCAAATGTCATTGAAAAAGGTCAAACTGAAGTGAATAGCTGTCCCCATTATTGTGGGTTGATTTGAGTTGCTTTGTCACTACGAACCATAAACTCTGCATATATAACAAAAAACAACTCAATATGGGGTCCTTTGCTTTAAGCGGAGCCAAGTGGACAAAATCACTTCCACTTCAAGATAAAAATCCACTAATAATGCTCACTCGCATCTACAAACTGAAATTGAGCGTTCAACGAAGGAAACAAAAGCCAAATTTAGTGGCATTGTAGAAAGCGCTATGGCAAACTCTCATTTTCCACTATCACAAAAACTTTGGCTAGAAAAAATGGCAAACAAAGAGAGAAAAAAAACAACCATGAAAAACTTGAAGCAATCAACCAACACCTACTTTCTTTTGCAAATGCCATTGCATTCAAATTGAAAATAAAATGGTGCATAGGGGGGGTAAAAAAAAATGAGGGAACTAGAGGGGAACAGTATTAAGTCAACAATGAAACTTTTTTTTTTTGTGCTTATAAGTAAGGCAAAACAAATGCAAAGAATGGCTGTTTGGCCGAGAAGAAAGGTGAAATTGGTAACACGTCACGATTTCAAGCCACATACCGCACTTCAATTTGCAAATGGCAAAATTCATTCATTGTCAGCTAGTCAAAAAGACAGGCAGACAGACAGACGGACGGACGAACAGCCGTATAAACTGTCCGCCATCACACTTTGTCCCAAATGCAATTTAAAATGGCTTTCAAAGCATTTTGTTGAAGTGGCTGACGTTTTGCCAGCCCACATTTCTAACCAAAAGTGTTTGCCACTTTGGATAGCATTTGCAGCTTTTGCAACTGGTATCCTCCTTCCATTTCGCCCCCTACAGAAAAGCAAACAATCCCCTTCACTTGTTCCTTTTGCCAAATACTAGACATTCATTTAATGGATCACGAATAAAAAAAAACGAAAAACCGCTTTCGAATGGCAACCAAAATCTTGGTGTTGCCCCAACACACGGTGTTAATGCTACACTCAATCATTGACTCCGTCACGGACGTTGTTGCATTCCATGGTCAATGAGGAAAAAAGCATTTTTGTTTAACAATAAAACTATTTAAATAGAGTAAACATCCCAACTATCATGGAAAAAGAACCAAACGCTCACACTAAGCTTAAAACTTAAACTCAAAAACTTTTGGTTGTTACTAACAGAGATCTGGTGTTTCTGAAAATTAATGCAAGGGAAAGGGTCCGGCCCCCCTTCAGATATTAGAAAATGTAGTACCCTATTTTGCACCACGGGATCATTATGCACCATCGGTAAAAATTTTGGTTCAGCCGTTTTTGAGTCCATAGAGAACACACAAACAAACAAAGCGGCAAATAAACACATTCCTAGTGCAAGTCTAGTTGAGGAAGATTGTGACTGCAGAATCTCAGCAATGGGAGAGTTTATCCCATTTTTGGGGCTTTTGGTTTTTTATACCCGCCACCATAGGATGGGGGAATACTAGTCTACTCATTCCGTCGAAATCAAGATAGCGGTCCAACGCGTAGAAGTAGCCGCTTGAAATTTTGCACATATTAATGTAGGTCTTTAGGGATAGCAAATGGGCCATATCGGTTCAGATTTAGATATAGCTCCCATATAAAGCGATCTCCTGATTTGACTTCCTGAGCCCTTAGAAGCTGTAAATGTTGTCCGGTTTGGCTGAAATTTTCAATATAGTGATGTGTTATGACTTCCAACAACTATGCTAAGTACGGTTCGAATCGGTCTATAACCCGATATAGCTTCCATATAAACCGATCTCCCGATTTTACTTCTTGAGCCGTTACAAGCCGCAATTTTTGTCCGATTAAGCTGAAACTTCGAATGCGGTGTTCCTTTGTGACTTCCAACAAATGTGTTTAGTAGGGTCCAAGCCAGTCTTTAACCTGATATAGCTGCCATGTAAACCGATCTCCCGATTTGACTTCTTGAGCTTTTACAAGGCGCAATTCTTGTCCGATTTGGCTGAAATTTTGCAGCTAGTGTTCTGTTATGACCTCCAACAACTTTGCCAAATTCAGTTCAAATCAGTCTAAAACCTAATATAGCTCCCATATAAACCGATCTCCCGATTTGACATCTTTAGCCCCTGGACGGCCCAATTTTGGTCCGATTTGGCTGAAATTGAGCGAGTGGTTTTTTTTATAACTTCCAACAAATCTGCCGAGTACGGTCCAAATCAGTCTATAACCGGATATAGCTCCCATGTAAAGCGGTTTTCCTCGTTCGAAAGCTCTAATTTTTCCTGGTTTGACAGAAGTTTTGTATTTAGAATAAAATTATGTTCTTCAGGTATAAGTTTTTAGCAGAATCCATAGTGGTGGGTTCCCAAGGTACCCGATAGACTGAGCTGGTACGTGTCACCCGAAAACGAATGCTGGGAGTCTTTGCTGGGGACCTGAATGCCCTTTACTTCTATCGCAAGCCGATAAGGAGGTGGACCTCTGGCCGCGAACAGTAAAAATTTACAGTAGTGCCCCAAAGGAGTCGCTGAATGCCATGGCCGTTCTTATGCCTCAGGCTAGGCACAGTACTGTGGATATTTCCGGCATAGCTTCGGATGATTCTCAACTGTGGATTGTGATATGACACCAGTTTCTGGGCAGCTTTATCCTCCGTAAGATGATCCAGATGGTACATGGTACCGCGCCAGTACTATCGCTGCTGTGAAGAATAGTACCCCGGGAGAGAAACTGACTTCCTTCTGACTGAGTGTAGCGTCTTACAGATGGAGGTCATATTAATCTGGAAGGCGCTGGAGACATAATAAATGGAAAAGCAGCTTTCCGATCGTAGAGTCAGGCGACGCTGAAGGGTCTGTCGTCCATCCATTTGATGTTGACACTATGACTATGATGGGTTCCGGACCATCAAGAAATTCCGTATTGAAGGATCTCTGATGAACGCCGATTGTGCCATAGATTCAATGAAGTGCGAGCTTTTTAGTAAGGTGGACACTTTCTACGATATCCTTACGAATGAGATTTGGACTGAAGACAAATTTTTCATCCGATTACGACGAAATATGGAAAATTAAGTGGTTTTTGCCCCATCGATGATCGGAAAATATTTCGATTTAGTTACCATATATACCGACCTTCGTACTAAAGATCTGGAATCCATAGCATTTTGTACTCGATTTGGCTGCAATTTCAAAAAGACATTCGTACCGAAAACATTTCTCATCAGAGCATAATTTGGCATTGTTTCCGGAAGGGTTGAACTCCCAATTTAAAGTCATTGGCCCTACTCTGACTGTCATTACTCAAACCCTTGAAACAACAATCACAACTACAGCTAGTAATGGGCCGATCGCATTGTTGCTTCGCCGCTACCACCAGGCATGGATGGCCTGTCATGTTTGTTGAGCGGCATTTTCAACTCACAAGGACATATATCGTCTCCAAGTTTTAGCACACTGGCTGGTCTTAACCTCCCAGTGCCTACAGCAGACCCAATAAAATTTTTTATTAGCCATTAAGGACAAAATTTGGAATTGTGAGTAGATTAGTTCATCGGAATCCATGCCTGACTTTGATAAGATTGGACTATATTTAGAAGTTGCTTTATATGAACTGATCCTCAGAATAAACTTGGACAAAATATATATCCATGGTTGTGTTTGTCAAATGTTTGGTCGTGCCTTGCGTTTTGATTCCCTTCTTCATTCGCTAATCTCATATGCACCGTACTATGGTTGATCTTTACCCGTTCGCTATCTTTTCTTTTTTTTCTCCCATTTAGGGCGTACATACATAATAGACTTTAATTCTCCAAGTGAGTCGGCTAGCAAATGGCTTGATTTTCTTCCTAACTTAGTTTTCAAATCAAAATTTTTTTTCTAAAGAATTTTTTTTTTCAATTTTTTTTTTAATCCAAATCCTTAACTTGATTTATTTATTATTTAAATTAATTTAATTTTTTTAGAATTTTTTTCTTTTTTTTAGTTTTAAGAATTTTCAATTTCTTTAAAATATGCTTCTTAGTTTTGCCTCTTCGCTAAGCCTGAAAGTATACCACAAATGGAATTACAATTACCTCCAACCCCAACTAAATCATAAATATTTTCATGTATAATTTATGAAACCCCAACCCCTAAAAGTATGCTTTAACATTTTTGTGTCTTGTCTACAACCTGTGCCATAAACTCACACCTCTTGAATAATCATTTAATTAACGTAGGATTTCTACGCTTTCAGAGCTTTGCCAAATTAATTTTTCTCCCATTAAATATTCACTAAAGGCATCTACGCTTGACGACAATCTGAATTTATGAAAATGTCTTTCACATTTTTTTGCCCAGGCAGACCCTTGAATATAATAACTAATTTTCTATTCATTGTATATTTCATTAAGAAGAATCAAAATTAAAAATAAAAAAAAAAAAACCAAATGCAAAGTCTTTTCTCCTGACTCATTATGTGGCATTCTTTTGCTTTCTCTCTCTTGGCAGGTTCCTAATACTCCACTAACGGCTGCTGCAACAGCGACAGTATACCAAAATAATAGCAATGGCTTTAACAACAACTCCTCCACGTCCGTTAACCAGCAACAACCAACTACAAGCAACTCCTGCTCATCGTCCTCATCTTCTTTAGCAACTTCAACAATAGCATCGTCATCAGCATCGTCTCTACCTGCCTCTAGTTCACCTTCATCGTCGTCGTCATCGTCATCATCAGTGCCACCAAATATTTTGTCATCTATATCAACGGCAGCAACAACGCCATCTGGTACAGCGCCTTCATCGTTGGATACTACGGCGGCAACGGCAACAATACCCTCGGCAACACCTTCGTCATCGTTGACATGTTTGCATCAGCGTCGCTTTCTAGATTGCCAGCAATTACATGCACAACCCACGGAGTTATTTAATAAAGGTAAGTTTTAACTTGTTTCCCTTATGCTTTTATTTAATTTTCTTGTAGCATACCTTTGGGCGCACCACATTGCGCTATGGCTAGTGCCAGCACATATAAGTGCTTAATGTTAGTGGTTAAACGGAGGATTTGTGTTTGGTGGATGGATGTAATGAAACAGGGAATTGAGTTAGTTGCAAGTTGCGCAAACTGTGAGCATAAAGATTGGAAAATATTTAGATTTTTTGTGTTTAGAACATTTTACGGAATTCTTTAATAACCATAGTAGACATAAGGACGATATCCCATTTTGTTCCCATATAGCATATGGTTATCAAAAACATTGTTTCCTGTGGAAAATTTAGGTAAATCAAAGGTTATGTCATGTCCTTTGGTACCTCCGCCATTATACAGAACGTCTCTGTTTGAATATGGGTATTTGCGAGAAACTTAATTTTTTTGTTTTTTATGCCCACCAACATTGGTTTATCCATTTCCGGTCGTAAAAATCTAAGACGATCTAGCCATGTCCTTCTGTCTGTTTGTTGAAATCACGCTATATCTAGAGATACTGAGCCGAAACTTTTCACAGATTCTTTTTTTATTCGTAAACAGGTTAAGTTCGAAGATGGGCTATATTGAAGTATATCTAGATATAGCCCCCATATAGACCGATCCGCCGATTTAGGGTTTTAGGCCCATAAAAGCCACATTTATTGTCAGATTTTGCTGACATTTGGGACAGTGAGTTGTGTTAAGCCACTCGACATCCTTCTTCAATACGGACCCGATCGGTCCAGACTTGGATATAGCTGCCATATAGACCGATCTCACGATTTAAGATTTTGCGGACATAAAAGGCGCATTTATTGTCCCATTTCGCTGAAATTTGGGACAGTGAGTTGTGTTAGGCCAGTTGACATCCTTCTTCAAATTGACCCAGATCGATCCAGATTTGGATATAGTTGCCTTAAAGACCGATCTCTTGATTTAAGGTTTTGCGGACATAAGAGGCGCATTTATTGTCAGATTTTGCCAAAATTTGAGACAGTGAGTTGTGTAGGCCCTTCGAAATCCTTCTTCAATTTGGCGCAGATCGGTCCAGATTTGGATATAGCTGCCATTTAGACCGATCTCTAGGGCCCTAAAAGACCAATTTATCATCCGATTTCGCCGAAATTTGGGACAGTGAGTTCTGTTAGGCCTTTCGACATCCTTCTTCAATTTGGCCCGGATCGGTCCAGATTTGGATATAACTGTCATATAGACCGATCTCTCGATTTAAGGTTTTGGGCCCACAAAAGGCCCATTTATCGTCCGATTTTGCAAAAATTTGGGACAGTAAGTTATGTAAGGTCCCTCGACATCTTTCAGCAATTTGGCCCCGATCGGTCCAGATTTGGATATAGCTGTCATAAAGACCGATCTCGCCATTTAAAGTTTTGGGCCCTAAAAGACGCATTTATTATCCGATGTCGCCTAAATATGGAACAGAAAGTTATTTTAGGGACTTTAACGTTCTTCCTAAATATGGCCCAGATCGGTCGAGATCTGGATATAGCTGCCAAATAAACCGATCTCTCGATTTAAGGTTTTGGGCGCCCATAGAAGGTGCATTTATTGTCCGATGTCGCCGAAATTTGGAACAGTGTGTTTTATTAGGGCCATCGACACCCTTCTTCAATTTGGCCCAGGTCAGTCCATATTTGGATATAGCTGCCATATAGACCGATCTCTTGATTTTTCGTCTTGGGCCCATAGAAGGCGCATTTATTGTTTGAAGTCGCCGAAATTGGGGACAGTGAGTAGTGTTAGGCCCTTCGACATCTTTCTGCAATTTGGCTCACATCGGTTAAGATTTGGATATAGCTGCCATATAGACCGATCTCTTGATTTTTCGTCTTGGGCCCATAGAAGGCGCATTTATTTTTTGAAGTCGCCGAAATTAGGGACAGTGAGTAGTGTTAGGCCCTTCGACATCTTTCTACAATTTGGCTCAGATCGGTTAAGATTTGGATATAGCCGCCATTTAGATCGATCTCTCGATTTAAAATCGTTGCCCCATAAAAGGCTTATTTATAATCTGATTTCGTTGAAATTTGACATAGTGACTTATGTTAGGCTTTTCAATATCCGTATCGTATATGCTTCAGATTGGTCTATATTTGGATATAGCTACCAAAAAGACTAATATTTTGTTCTACAACATTGATCAATGACTTGTGCGTATTAGACCAAACAATGTCCGTGCCGAATTTGATCCAACTCTGGCAATATTTCGATATAGCTGCTATGGGGGCATAAATTAAACATTTTTCACCGGATTATGATGAAAAGTGGTTTACATATATACCCGATGTGTTGGGGGGTCCCAAGTTCGCGGCCGGGTCGAACTTGGGACCCCCAACTTAACGCCTTTTTACTTCTTATTAATTATACTAAAGCATGCGCCTAAAAGTATGCTACATATCCATTATTTAGCTACATCAAGTCAATTAAATTTGTTTTTTAAAATAAAAATTCTTGTAGAATGAAATAAAGACAATGCAAAAATTTTACAAAATAATCCTTCTCATGGAAAAATTTCCCTTCTTCCCTCTCCAACAACCAAAAATATCTTATTTTTTAGCCATCAAATATTCACGATTTCTTTGTTCTTCTCTATCATGCCGTCAAAGTACATGGCGACAAGAGCACATTCAAACTCCTGGTTTTTCAAATACTAAAATGTATTTGCCATTTATTCCGGTATATTTTCCGTTTCGACATTTTAGGCATCATACCACACTACAAGCATTTCTAGGGAATTGAACTGAAAATTGTCAAACGTTTGTGGTATTGAGTCAATATTTAACTGCCACCCCCCCACTCCATTCTCCTTGCTTTCGTCAGCAAACTGCTATGCAGCATTTTATGAAGTTGTTAGAAAACGCATAAATTATTGCCAGCAAGTATTTCACCAATACTTGTCGGCTACAATTTCATTGCTTCCGTTTCCACATTGACTTTGAGATTGTTTGAGAGCCTGGTGGTAGGGGGAGCGCAAACAAATCATGTCACAGTACTCAATTTCACTAAAAGCTTTCAGGCATCAATATTGACATTCACATTTACCCAAATACTGTTTGCAATGTCTTTCCTGAGTATGCTTTGACATAAAGATGCAAGGTCAACAAAGTTTAGTTGATTTGATATATTCGAACTCTTCTTCGGAGGGCATAAATGTTTGCTTAAACTTTATTTGAGCTTTATGGTAAAATTAATGAGTATTTGAGAGGAAAATTGTATACCCAATAACAAGGAAAGGGGGTATATTCATTTTGTCTTCAGCTTGTAAGAGATCGAAATATTTATTTTCGACTTGATAAGCTTCATATGTTTATTCTTGGTGATTGTAAAATTTTAAGACCAATCCGTCCATGTCCGTCCGTCCGTATACACCGATCTACAAAATTTGACCTTTAGGCTTATAAAATGCGTATTTTGATCCGATTGCATCATCAAAATATCCTTAGGCTCAAAATGGACTCCAAAAACCCAACAGTTGCGGTGGTGGCATCGGACCGTAGCAAGTTGTCGGCCCCTTCTATTGATCTGGGTGCCTTGGTACCTGTAGTCAAGAGTAATGCTTCAAGTGCACAACCAGTCGTCTGACTAAATAATGAGGAGGAGACAGATAAACCCTGCGGATAAACAGTTCGTCCCCAGCCTTTAAGTAAAGGTGGTGTTTCCGAGTCATATTCAGACAGCAACGGGGTCAATGAAACAGTCATCACAGCGGGTTCGAGAGATGAGGACAGCGGCATGATGGCAGAAGAGAGCGAGGGCTTTGGTAAGCTCACAAAGAAACCGAGAAAGCTATCCGGGGATCGAGAAAGACTACAGAGGAGTATGCAATGGCAGCGTAATCAGGCGAAAGTGCAAAATGGTGTAAGGGATAGAACTGACATTCCAATCACTTCCACGGAAGCTGGGAAGAGAATCAGATCTCCCGAAATGAAGAAAAAGAGCTCCCTGCTTACAAGTACTCTGGGAAGACCAAGCCAGCCCTCCCGCAATGGAGACTCCAGACAGTATCCTGCGGAGGGAGACAAAGTTGGAACAGGAACGAAGGATGCGCGCACAGCCCCTGAGTCTTCATGGAGGACTGTGACTTCCAAAAGAATGCCACAGCCATCACTGAAGTGGAAGATGATCTCTGAGAAAGGTAAGGTAAGGAGGAAAGAACTCTCCTTGTGGTGGGCATTGATCAAGTCTCCGTGACAAGTTTGGCTAACACTGAAGGCATGTCGTACTAAAAGACCAAGGCCGTACTTTTTAAGATTCGGAAGACTAGAAGAGCCAAATATACTCATATTGAGCCATCAGGCAGTACTTGGCAGGACACTTAACACCGTCTAACGAACAAGGGGCCGACGAAGAGACAAAACCGACTCTCTCAATATTGGGAAGACTAGGAGAAGCAAATGTCCTTATACAAAAACATAATGCAGTGCAGGGACGAGAGTCTCAAAGTCTCCGTAATAAGTTTGGCGTACTGCGGGCCCATGGCCGTCTTTTTCAAGATTAGGAAGTCTACGATAGACGAATATCCTCATATTGAGCAATCAGGCAGTACTGTAGCAGCTCACTCAACACCGCCTAACGAACTGGGGGCCGAGACTAGGATGGATAAAGGGAAGGAGAGGAGAGGAGAGGAGAGGAGAGGAGAGGAGAGGAGAGGAGAGGAGAGGAGAGGAGAGGAGAGGAGAGGAGAGGAGAGGAGAGGAGAGGAGAGGAGAGGAGAGGAGAGGAGAGGAGAGGAGAGGAGAGGAGAGGAGAGGAGAGGAGAGGAGAGGAGAGGAGAGGAGAGGAGAGGAGAGGAGAGGAGAGGAGAGGAGAGGAGAGGAGAGGAGAGGAGAGGAGAGGAGAGGAGAGGAGAGGAGAGGAGAGGAGAGGAGAGGAGAGGAGAGGAGAGGAGAGGAGAGGAGAGGAGAGGAGAGGAGAGGAGAGGAGAGGAGAGGAGAGGAGAGGAGAGGAGAGGAGAGGAGAGGAGAGGAGAGGAGAGGAGAGGAGAGGAGAGGAGAGGAGAGGAGAGGAGAGGAGAGGAGAGGAGAGGAGAGGAGAGGAGAGGAGAGGAGAGGAGAGGAGAGGAGAGGAGAGAGAAATTGCTTATCCGTTAAGTATATTTGCTTACTTTACTTTATAAAAGTGATAGATTTTTTTCATGTAAGGGGACTAGAACTGGTGCCTATCACCAGATGATCTATCCCGTGACAGGTTTGGAACCTTTAACATTTTCGTAGGGCTTTGATGAAAATGCATTTTCTAAAAGATACGACGGGACTCAGGGAGACACCAGGATCTTGCAGCGCCACAGTATTAGACAGACGCAACCCTAGTATTGCCATCTGGAATCTGGATGTTACTAGGATGGATCAAAGTTTGTGGACAAAGTGGGCCTGGGGGTCTATATTGAGAACCCAGGGACTGAGATCTGTTTTTGAATGTCTGACCCTAATACGGTCCTGCAGGAGGAGATCCGGGCAATCACAGGATGGGTGATGTGGTGTGGTGCTAAAGCAAGTACGTCGAGTGTGAACATCTTTACGGACAGTAAAATAGCCATAAGGGCAATAACAATCAGGACGGTAGGGTCACAAATAGTCTTGCAGTATAAGAAGGAGATTAACGCCTTCTCTGAGGATGGTACAATCCCCATCGTATGTGTGCCAAGCCATAACGGAGTAAGGGGGAATGAAAGGGCAGGCGATTTTGCGGTGAAGGCCAGAGGACTGCCATCAAAAAACTTGGTTAACCCGAAGCCTTTCGGGTCGACGCAGTTCCAGTTTAGGGCGTGGGGGACGAACGCCCTCGTGTTTCATGACACTGTCGAACAGCGAACAGTCAGTACGGTGATCAGTATCGTGAGGGAACGAGGCTATTACTGAAAGGAAGCATGTAACACTGTCGAACAGCGCAACAGTCGGTACGAGGGCGAAAATTCTATGGGGTGATCTGGATCGTGAGAGGAGAGGAGAGGCTATTGCTGAAAGCAAGTAAAAAGGAGGTCAGTATAACTTTTGGTATCATAACGGGACACATAAGACTGCGAGCTCACCTGTGTAAAATCAGGGCGGCAAGTGATAGAATTTGAAGGGCATGTGGGGAAGATTATGAGACGTTGGAGCATTCCCTACATCATTACCTGACTTTCGCGTCTAACAGACACTTAGGTATGGACCCAATACCAGACACGAACCAACTTAGGGGCGTGGTAGGGAAAACAATTAGGGGTTTTGTAAGTAGCACGGAATTCCTAACTTAAATTTCGTTTTCGAGATTGCTTTTTTAGTATTTAAAGCACATTACAGGTCGATTACTTACTTATGTGTATGTCCATATTGGCATGGGGCAGATTTATATCACATCGTGTCAGCTACCCTATAGTTCTGTATATGTGTCCCCACAAATCTCCCATACTTGGTCTTACTCGTAAATGCCCGGATTCCTTCTTGCTCTGGGTTAAAGTTCAGACCCGTGGGTCTAGTCCTATCGAATGCCATCACCAAGACCATTTCGGCCTTTCTGTAAAGCTGTTTCGGATTTCTACCCATTGCAAATATTTAACTTTGTACACCTCATCTCTAACCAATTCAAATTTCAAAGAGCTATCTCCATCCGTTCTCAAATGGCATATTTTTTACAATTTTGTTTTCAATTCTATCCCACTATGCGACGTGGACGGCTATGGAAGAGTAAGTAAGTATTAGCCTGATATCGCCCCTGTAGAGTCACTGGGCTATCTTTGTAGTCAAGCCCTATTTCGAGCCTACGGTCCACTTACATAGAGCTCCACAACTGTGAGTATTCCAAGTATGCTCCTAGATGTGACACTTTTAATTCAGTTTCCTATCCTATCAAGTATTGGATTGTTTTGGATATTGAAATCGTGGCTACTCGTATCGGCTAATCTTCATCATTTTGGTAGATTTCAGTCTTCCCTTGACAAAAATTTATGCGATTAGGTTCTAATCTAGTTGTACATATGCGCTATCTTCTAAACCCTTTAGTCTTATTGCATAGCTGCATGCTGCTTGAAGTCACGTCGCTAACTTGTGGTGTCCAACTGATTATCATGGTGTCCACTAAAAGTTCCATGGGTTTGAGTTTAAATGATAAAAGACGTATGAGGGCTTTTAGTGCCGCATAACTAGTGTAATCGGGTTTGGATACAGATAATTTCTTTGTCTCCTGCAATGTCTTTGGAGTTTAGGCGAATCCTAGATACGCTTTGAATAGTGTGGCCTGATTGGCTGGAGAATTATCAGTCTCCTTCTGTAGTAATGCCGGATATATTCCATCAGGTCCTTGAGATTTAAACACGCGGAAACTTCTCCAGGCTTCCATTTCCATATTAACCGTAGTGATGAGCCCTCGCTCACTCCGAATATTCCTAAAGTCCATGGTCTAATACCACATAAAGTGTATATATAAGGTTTTGTGAATAAGGCCGTTAATGTTTTAGCATATTTTTAGGCGGCTCATATACATTGTATTTGGTTGTATCTTTTAAAAGCACTCTTATGGCACTCCTCAACCTCACATACTTGCTACTTATTATTTCACTTTGCTTTACTTCACTTCACATGTACTTAACTTATCGCTATTCTTCGCGATATTTCTTTTTGTTTTTGCCAAAGCCGTGAACAAAACGTGAATTTGCCTTTTGTCTGCTTTTTTACGTGCAAAAGACAATAAAAATTGAGCTCCATTGAGACTAAGAGGACTAAATGTTCACTTTTTCACCCTTTTATGATTACTGTTTTACCCTTCTACCAGCATATATAAGAGAAGAAAAAAATTGATTTTTTACAATACCGGAAGTTGGTTAATACAAAAAAAGATCCTTAAAATCGAAAAAACATTAAAACGAACAATGACTTCAAATTGCTAACAAAAACAAGGCATTGCTCATTTTCAATATATGTGTGTGTGTGTGTGTGTATGTGTGAGAGTCCTTGCTATTGCATCCTTGTAGCAAACTTGCAGTAAATGCAATGACTCTTACCACCCCTTCTCAGTTTGTTTTGTCATTGTCCTGCTCGCAGTTGCTTGCTTAAAGTCATTGACATATCATCACTACATACTTAAATACCCTTCCTTGCTTCCTTTGGGGTTTTTTTTTCTTGACATACACTAAGTCTGTCATGCACCGCCAACCACTTCTTTAGTTACCTCCAAGTCGTTATTATCCTTTTAACGCAGTTTCACCGCGATGTATTTATTGCTACACCCAAATGTGGGGGAATTTCTTCCTCCCCGCCTTACATTTTTTATGGATAGATTCTTCCTGTGTTTTACTTGCACACAACGGTTTTCTTTTGCGCCAAACTCAAGATGTAGATACATAATTCTCTTTCTCTCATGCTCTGCTGTCAATGCTTTATTTATAGCTATAAGAGGGTTAAAGTTTTTTGGGTTTATTTTTTTACAAGTGCATACTTTTTTCTGGAATGCTTGATTTCTTGCATTGATTTTTACAAGAGGCTTTACTATGAAATAGATGTGGGAGCAAGTAATTAGGGGAAAATTTAGTTTTTCTTATTTAGCCTGTGAACATGCTTACAAATGCCTCCAGCCTAAAAGTATACTTCAAAATATTAATTACATATAATTAAATAGTTTAAGGTTTATTGAGTAAAATCGTCCGTATAAAAAGCATAACGGCTGGCAAACTAATGCAAATATCCTCTTGAAATTTTGCACAGATAATTCTTGGTGATATTGGTCTTTGGGGATTGCAAATGAGTCATATCGGTCCAAATATGGATAAAGCTCCCATACAAAATTGCCCTTCGACATGACTTTGTGGGCTCCTAGCTACCATGACAATTTTCCGATTTTGCTAAAATTAAGCTTGTATACATTTTTTGATATAGCTCCCTTACATACCGATCTCCCGATTTGCGATTTTAATTCCCCTTAAGTGATCTGTTATAACAAATGTACCAAAACTATCCAAATCAGTATATAGCCTGATATAACTCCCATATAAACCGGTCTCTCTCTTTGAAATCTTTAGCCCCTTGAAGCGGTAATTTTTGTCCGATTTGGCTGAAATTTTGCATTTAGTGTTCCGTTAAGCCTTTCAACACTCATCGTAAGTATTGTTCATATCGGTCTAGATTCTGATACAGCTCCCCTATAAGCTGATCTACCGAATAATCTTTTACAGATACAAGATATTTAAATTGTTTGGCTGATTTAGCAGAAGTTTTGTACATAAACTACACAAGTGCCCTTCAACTTGATTCATTCCTGTAAATTTTTAGTACAATCCGACGCGTCTCAACTTCCCACATTTTTACTGCTTTTCATTTATTTAGTTTTTATTACAATCACATATTCTTTCCTCATTTTTATTTTCATAAAAAATTTTGTAATTGCTTCCTGCTTTTATAATGAAATCTTCGTAACCATTGTGCATAATTACATCTGTAATAGACTCCAAAGCAAAAGAAAAATGTTGCATACTTTTTGGAGTGTTTCGTGTTGCAGTTTTAATTACAAGTTTTCTTAAGGACTAGTCTGA
Organism: Stomoxys calcitrans; assembly: GCF_963082655.1. Taxonomy (NCBI): domain Eukaryota; kingdom Metazoa; phylum Arthropoda; class Insecta; order Diptera; family Muscidae; genus Stomoxys; species Stomoxys calcitrans. Next base: position 54,734,009 of record NC_081553.1, read on the forward strand.
GTAGCACTTGACAAATGACGAATGCTTAAACATAATAATGAAAAATTTCTTTACACAACTTTCGCTTTAAAACAAAATGGAGGAGAAACTATAGAAAAGAATTAAAGGGTCATTCAAATTCAAACTCTTAAAAAAAAATTTGTATTGGTTTCCCTTTCGTAAACGATTATTCCACTGAAACTTATTTGCAAAATATTTTGTGCATTGAAACTTTTTGGTAAAAAACTTCGTTCGTCTCATATTAATTTTTGTCTAATTCTTCTCGCAGAGGTTAGCATGTCCGCCTTAGACGTTGAACGCCTGGTGAGAACATCAGAAACAAAATTTTCAACGGTGGTTATCTCCTCCTATTGCTGTCTCTTCAACGGTGGTTATATCCTCTTCTTGTGGGGCTCTTTCGCATGAAAAATCTTCTCCGCAATGAGGGGTCGCTCTGTGGCTAGCTCTCTTTGCCGGGTTTCTCTTTGCCAGAGGAAAATGGGAGAAAAACAAGAAAATCCATAGGATTTGTTTATTTTTGGGTAATATTTATACCCTTTAGGTGCTCTAGAAGTCAAATCAAGAGATCACTTTATATGGGGTTTAATCAGTTAATGCATAGTTTGGGGCTATACTTGATATCGATGTTGGTGGTCATAGCAAAAATTATCACCAATAATCTCGGTCAAATAAGATACAATTTGTGAGAATCATCATTGACTCATTTTTCTACATCTTTTTTATGAATTTCAAATTCATCTTTGTCGGCTTCACCCTTTATAAAATGAACACATTTTACTGTGCCATTTAGTTTTGCAAGAAGTCTTTGTTTCGCATGCCAAATGATTCACTTTGAGAAACTATAACAATCCTGTATTGTATTTGGCAAGAGCCCACAATAAATCATTCAAGTCTGCTCTAGAAATTTATATCGCCTTTGTACTTTTTCTTCCCAACTCTTCCCAGATTCCTCACCTCATTTTAACACATCATAATACAATGGCTATTTCATGATTCTATGTCAAAAGTTCTATGGCAGTGCGGTCCATAGTAACACATACAAAATTATTGTCTATTTTTCCGATTGTCAGAACAAAAGCAACTAAATCATAGCATATTTCTAAGCTGTAACAAAAACATTCTGGTATACTTCACAGCGTGCATCCCTAGAAATATGCTACAACTCTTAAATTAAATAAAATGTATAACTGGTGCTTGTGAGTTTTTTTTGCATCTTCTCCAGCTCTCTGCACAAAGCACATATTTAAACGTTCAACTTAAAAAATACAATACATACAGGAAGAGAAGCAAAGATGGGAGAAAAAAATGCACTGAGAAAAATTGGAGGCAGAAAATATTAAAAGGAAATCAAAATAAAAACAAGGAAATATTAGTGCGAGGTACCTAAAACTATGCAACATATTTTGAAATAAATAGCAATTTTATTCTAATTTGTCTTTAAAGTATACGCAGATAATTGGTCATTGTAAAAATCTAAACCACTTCCACTCTTGAAGTGAGGTCGAAATGTCTTTCCAACAGAAGGAGTATACGATGGCGGCCCTTCTCGATATCGACCTCATGGGATCCACCAGAGTATTTTTCGGTGGACGTATTAATGCGGACTTGGGTAAAAGTGTGGTCAGAAGGCGTGTGATACGGAGCACACCTCAAGAAGGCGCGTTCTCGCCAATTCTCTAGAACCTGGTGACCAATGAAGTCTTATTGGTTCTCAACGGAGATGGTGGAAGACTGATCGCACCTAGTGAATCCAGGCAGATTTTTGTTTATGAACTGCGGGGTTATGAAAAGATCGCTGTGGAAGATATCAAGATGGGCTACGAGAAATTGGCTGAGAACTAACCCAAGGAATACAGAGCTGGTGCTTTTAATTCAGATACTGGATTTCAGTCTCCCGTCTTTGAACATGACCACTCTGCGGTTGTCAAAGGAGGTGTAATACCTAGGCCTAGAACTCGGTTCGAAAATGTCATGAAAAAGGAATACAGAGAAAAAGTGCCGAAAGGCGATGTGTGTCCTCTACTTCTGCAAAAGTTCGGTAGGATGTTTGGAGTCAGCCAAAAGATGATATACTGGATGTACACGGCCAATGTGAGATCCGTGCTCACATATGAAGCACTTGTACGGTAAAGACTGTGGAAATAAGTACACGAACCTGGAAACTCTAAAAGGTACAGAGTCTGGCCAGCACTGAAATCACGGGGGCGTTAAGATCCACACCGCAGGCGGGTCTGGGGGCGATGCTGAATATACAACCTGTTGAGGTCTATATTCAAGGCTGTGTTGCTAAGTTAGCGCTTAAGGCCTAAACAGAATGAGGGAGTCGGGGCGCGTAGCGTTGAAAAATGCAACGCAGCAAACAAATGTGGAATTACAGAATGACGCCAGCTTTCAAGCGTCAAAGATGAAATGTTTTAACTTTTCCTCTTCGGTTTTGTGGGATTTCTGTGCAGAAAGCGCTTTGTGGCAACGAGGCATTTTGACATGCTGAGAAGACGGAAGCGGACTTTGCTCTATTCTAGATGCCATGGATGCAGGGCTAGGAAGAGAATTTCTCAGGCCACCTGTCGCCGAAACCGATTCGAGAGAGGTTGTTTTCGGATTGGCCTTCCCGGAAGGGGAGCAGTGGGAGGCGGACACTGTGTTTGTGTTGAAAAAGACCTCGGTCTTCACAGACGGCTCCAGTATGGAGTCAGGGAGGAGATTCAGGGTCTACTGAGATACACTAGGGGTCGGTATATTAGTTAGACAGCAGGACGAGGGTACGGTCTTTCAGGCAGCGGTCTGTGCCATTACGTTGGCCTCAAAGGAGATCCGGAGGATGGACTTACCACCTTCGAAACTCGGGATATGTGTGGACGATATGACGACGACGTCGAAGTTAGTGGCGGAGTGTTTGAGGGCCGCGAACGGGCTCAGGCCCACACAACAACCTGTGTTCCCGAACACGTCCGTGTTCTGTGGAATGAAAGGACGGACGAGTAAGGCAGGAGGGGATGCCTGACATGTGGCCGGTCTTGCACACATGCCTTCTGTCGAAGGTGATGTCAAGACGAGAGTCTGTGGGTGGATGTCAGTTTGCAGCAACACCTCGACCAGCTGTTGAGAGACGAGGAAATTAATGGCCCTTGATAAGGGGTCACTGAGTGCGATTCCAGGAGTTATAAACGGACACTGTGCAACAGGCCATATGGCGTGAGAGTACCGCTCAATGACTACTGCGGACATAGTAGAGGAGATGGCCAGTGACGAGGCGCTTATAAGATGGGAGTCTGTGAATGGAATTCGGATTGCCAAAATACTCTGGCTAGCTGTTGACCGGAAGAGGACGAGGAAATTGCTGGCCCTAGAAAAGGAGTCACAGAGAACGATTACATAAGTCATAACCGGACACTGAGCGATAGGCCAAATAGCAGCGCGCGTGGTAGTCCCCCGCAATGACTACTGCAAACGCAGCCTAGTTTAGGATGAGGAAGAGACGATCGCACCCTGCTCTGCTGATGACCCGGTCAACAGAGGCACAGGTTTGCCATCTTAGGGAAGCAGGTTTTTTCCGATCTAGGCGATCTGCCCGATGTGTCTCTGGATAGTCTCGATAGATATGTGAATAAGTCGGTTCAGGTTTTGATATATCTCCCATATAAACCCATCCAAGGTTTTGAACTCTTTAGCACCTAGATCCGATGTCGCTGAAATTTGGCACAAAGACTTCTGTTGCGACTTCCAACATCCATGCCAACGATAATCGAAATCAGTGTATGCCTAATTTCGTCAACATTTCAGACAGTCAGCTGTGCTATACCCCTTCTACATCCGCGTTGAATATGGTTCAGATGGAACTAGGTTGGGATAAAGCTGCCTTACGTACCGATCTCCTATAGAAATCTTACATATAAAATTCAATTTGTGTTTGTTTGTTTGTTCCGTATAGACTCAAAAACGGCTGAACCGATTTCCTTGAAATTTTCACAGATTATGTAGGTTGGCCTGGAAGGAAACATAGGCTATATAGTTTTTTGATATCGGGAGGGGGACGGACCCTCCCACTTACCCCAAAAGTTCTAACCACAAAAAAAGGGCACCGATCGGGACAATATGGGATTCAAATGGAAGGTATTCAAGAGAAGAGTATCACATTCATAATAAAAGTTGGGTCCAAGTACCTAGGGGGCCGCCCCAGCCCCAAAACCCCTTAAAGTAGATTTTTCGACGATCATGACAATATGGGACTCAAATGAAAGGTATTCGGGAGTAGATTAAGAATATGGTCGGGAAGTTGGAATAGGTTTTATAATTTATGGATATCAGAAGGGGCGGACCCTCCACCGTTACCCCAAAAACACCACCCAAATCAAAAGTGGTCGATAAGGACAATGTGGGTATCAAATGAAAAGTATGCGGGAGTAGATGACGAATCGGGCATATAAATTCATGTCGAAGTATTGGGCGTCACCCCACCCCCACAAAAACGCCCAAAATGGGCACATTAGCCAATCACGGATATAAGAGGCTCGGTTTGTTTGTTCTGTATAGACTCAAAACGGCACAACCGATTTTCTCGAAATTTTCGCATGTTGTGTAGGTTGGTCTGGAAAGAAACATAGGCTATATAATTTTTGGGTATCGGAAGGGGGACGGACGCTCCCCCTTATGCCAAAAACACAACCCAAAAGCAAAAGTGGACCGATCGGGACAATATAGGTATCAATTGAAAGGTATTGGAGAATAGAATACGAATATGGTATTAAAATTTGAGTCTAAGAACCCATCGGGCCGCCCCACCCCCAAAACTCCCCCAAACCGACATATTGGACGTTGATTTCAATATGGGGCTCAAATGAAAGGAATTCGGGAGTAGATTTCGGATCTGGCATACAAAATCAGATCGAAGTATAGTTCTCACACATTAATGAGTGCTTTCCGATTCAAGTCGAAACTCAATGATAAGGGACTTTTTTATAGCCGAGTCCGAACGGCGTCCCGCAGTGCGACACCTTTTTGGGGAAATTTGTTTAAATGGCCATGCATGGCATTGTACGTCGCAAATGTCGCCAACATTAAGAGGGGATAAACACCGCTTTGTCCGACGTTCTCGCCAAGATTCGAACGCGTTCAGCGTCATAGGCTACAATGGCACGAATTCTATATCCGCATACAGGGCGAAGTGTCCCTACCTTAAACAGATATTGGAGCGTTAAAGAAGGCGCAGCGGAGCGGGCCCGGGTCGGCTATGTAAAATATAGAATACAATTTTATTTCTATAGAAAATTTTGTCAAAATTTTATTTCTATAGAAAATTTTGTCAAAATTTTATTTCTATAGAAAATTTTGTCAATATTTTATTTCTATAGAAAATTTTGTCAAAATTTTATTTCTATAGAAAATTTTTTCAAAATTTTATTTCTATAGAAAATTTTGTCAAAATTTTATTTCTATAGAAAATTTTGTCAAAATTTTATTTCTATAGAAAATTTTGTCAAAATTTTATTTCTATAGAAAATTTTGTCAAAATGTTATTTCTATAGAAAATTTTGTCAAAATTTTATTTCTACAGAAAATTTTGTCAAAATTTTATTTCTATAGAAAATTTTGTCAAAATTTTATTTCTATAGAAAATTTTACCAAAATTTGATTTTTAAAGAAAATTTTACCAAAATTTAATTTTTTAAGAAAATTTTACCAAAATTTGATTTTTAAAGAAAATCTTACCAAAATTTGATTTTAAACACCTTTTTTCGATATTTTCAAAGTGTCCTCCAAAAAGTGCAACAATGCAACTCTACACACACACACACAGTTTCGTAGCACAGGCCACCCCACCAAGACAGAACTGCGCAAATGCAATCTACCACAGTAGACCCATACACACACACACACACTCCCATACACAGTCGACAAATGCAATATGAAACGCTGTGAAGACTCATAAAGAGTATGAGAATAAATATAGGGAAGACAGAAATGTGGATTAAGCAAAAATAAATATGAAAAAAAACGATAAAACGAAACTCTGGCTAGAGAAGATGGGCAAAAAACAGCAAAAATCCTCATACAGTAGACTACAGTCTGTCACATATACAGTAGTAGATATACACAATGCAAAGAGGAGCATGTATAAATTGTATAAAAGGCATGAGAAAGTAATAACAATACAGCCAAATAAACATCCTGAAAGTATGCTAAACATAAATAATACAGAGGCTGTACTCACATTTGTGTATAGCTTGTACTCATACTAGTACATCAACATACAACATACTCACCGTGAAGATGGTGATGATGATGATGATGATGGTTTGGCTGTTGATGATGCTTCTAACTGTTCATGTATTTAAATAAATATTTTTATTTAGATTACAATACTGAAGAAGGAGCAGGAGGAGGAGGAAAAAAGTAGAAGCTTTGCAAACAGGCTACTCTTTCCCTACACAAAGTGAGAAGTTTCCACAAAACACTCACCATGTTCCACCTTTCTCCCACTTTGGATTTCTTTTTTCTCGTTTTGCGGAAAATTCCTGGCAATGTATGCTATTGTTATGATAAAATAAGGATTTATTTCTTTCATTGCAAAAGATTTTCATATGGGTGTCTCTGTTTTGTTGTTCTGTACTGAATTCGATCCTTTGTTCGGTATTTTTTTTTTTTTGCGTTTTTTTTTTTTTTTTTTGTTTTTCTGGAACAGATTTTCTTCTTTACGTTACTTTGATGTTCGGTTCTGTTATCTGAGTTTTTACAATTCCATATCCTATAGAATTCATCCATAAAATCATAAAGTTTGTATGGGAGGTATGGTTATGAGAATAAGACAGAAGAAATCGTACAGAAGAAAGAGGATTTTTGTATTAAGTGAAATGGAAAATCGACAGAGAATGATTTAAATGAAATTTTCAGTAAAAAAAAAAAAACTGGGAAAAATAATGGAGATATATTTTTAAAAAGTTTTATATATTAAAACTGAAAATTTTCTTATATGAGCATTAGATTTTACATTGCTAACAAATGTTAGAAATGAAAAAATTTTGTTTATATGCAGAAAAAATTAATTTTTATACCCACCAACGAAGGATGGGGGTGTATTTATTTTGTTATTCCGTTTGCAACATATCGAAATATCCATTTCCGACACTATAAAGTATATATATTCTTGATCAGGGTAAAAATCGAAAGACGATCTAGCCATGTCGGTCCGTCTGTCCGTCTGTCTGTTGAAATCACGCTACAATGCAAATTTTGCCCATGAACAGGAACAGGGGCAAACTTCTCCCATATCACTGAGTGCAGTCCGATTCGAGTTTTAAGCTCAATGATAAGGGGCCTCCCTTTTATAGCCGAGTCCGAACGGCGTGCCGCAGTGCGACACCTCTTTGGGGAGAAGTTTTACATGGCATAGTACCTCACAAAACCACCGCTGACATTTTTCTCTGATGGTCTCGCCAGAATTCGAACCTAGGCGTTCAGCATTATAGGCGGACATGCTAACCTCAGCGCTACGGTGGCCTCAATCACGCTACAGTCTTTGAAAATAAGCAGATTAAGTTCGAAGATGGACTATATCTTGATATAGCCCCCATATAGACCGATCCGCCGATTTAGGGTCTTGGGCCCATAAAAGCCACATTTGTTATCCGATTTTACTGAAATTTAGGACAGTGAGTTGCATTAGGCCCTTCGGCATCCTTCTTCAATTTGGCCCAGATCGGTCCAGATTTCGATATAGCTGCCATATAGACAGATCCGCCGATTTAAGGTTTTGGGTCCATAAAAAGCGCATTTATAATCCGATTTTGCCGAAATTTGGGACGGTGAGTTAAGTTAAGCCCCTTGACATATATCTGCGATTTGGTCTAGATCGGTCCAGATTTGGATATAGCTGCCACATAGACCGATCTTCCGATTTAGGGTCTTAGGCCCATAAAAGCCACATTTGTTATCCGATTTTGCTGAAATTTGGGACAGTGAGTTGTGTTAAGCCCCTCGACATATATCAGATTTGAATATAGCTGTCATATAGACAGATTCGTCGATTTAAGGTTTTGGGTCCATAAAAAGCGCATTGTTCGATGTCGTCGAAATTTGGGACAGCGATTTATGTTAGGCCTTTTGACATTCTTCTTTAATTTGTCTCTGATCGGTAAATATTTGGATATAGCTGCCATGTAGACCGATCTCTCGATTTAAAGTTTTGCGGCCATAAAAGGCGAATTCATTGTCCCATTTCGCTGAAATTTGGGACAGTGAGTCGTGTTTGGCTCTTCGGGAGTTCGGTTTATGTGGGAACTATATCAGATTAAAGTCCGATTTTGACTGTACTTGGCACAGTTGTTGAAAGTCATAACAGAAGACTACATACAAAATGTCAGCCAAATGGGGAGATCGGTTTTTATGGGAGCTATATCCAAATCTAAACCGATATTGCCCATTTGCAATCACCAATGACCTACATTAATGTTAAATATCTGTGCAAAATTTTAAGCAGCTAGCTTTACGCGTCCGACCGCTATCACGATTTCTACAGATGGGTGGACGGACGGACATGGGTAGATCGACTCAGAACGTCGAGTCGATCAATCTTAGACTAATATTTCGAAGTGATACAAATAGATTGACTACATTAGTATACCCCCATCCTGTGGTAGTGCGAATATAAATCGAAATCTCCTACATTTTCTAAGAAGTTTTGAAAGAAGCCTTCAAACCATGGGTCTTAAACTAAAATCCAGCCTCCTGTTTATAACGACAAACAAATAGTCCAACATTTATTTCTAAGACTAACTTGTATTCAAAGTTCCCTAAAATCAATACTAATTTATGCAAATTTGCCATAGAATTTAGTTTACTGCTAGAAAATCACTTGCATTCGTGTGCCCAAACGAACGTGACCAAACTATTTGATGTTGAAGTTTTTCCAGAAATTTATTGAGTTGCAGAAATCAAGATTAGATTTCCTTTAAATTACCCACATACATTTGCCGACAATCAACAAGAAATTCTCTCAATGCCAATTGTCTTGTTCTGTGCACCACCCACAAGTTTCATTTCGATCTATTAGTATTATCTAGACAACAACTAATCATGGCTAAATGTCAAATTGTCAACACGTTAACACACTCAACCATTTCCTTGAAAACTTCCCGCACACATAAATACACGCACACCCATCTGCGCATACATTCCGCCCGTATTGTTTGGCCTAGTAATGCCTAGTGCTGCTGGTTTAAACACATGAATCTATAACAACTGACAGGATATGGCATATGAGATTTAACTACCATCTCATTGGTATGTGTGACAAATACACTCACAATATAAAATACCATATAACAATGGGTCTATGCTTTCAAATTATCACGCAAATTGAAGTGGAACTTCAACAAAGCGTGTAATAAAACAAATACATTGACAAGCAAAAACATATACAATAGCTAGCATACTTTTAGGGTGGGAAAAAATGTTTACTTCATAAGTAAAGATTGAAGGACTAAAACTTTTATAGCACCTAGTGTAGTGCTGAGCGAAACAAACATACATTTTGATGCAAAACATCATCACCATGTGAATGTAATTGGTATTCAACACCAGTCGCCTCTGCTGACCGGAACTTGGTTGATAAGATGTGGAAATTTGTATATAAAGTAATGAACACTTAAGTGAAAATAGCGCCAACGACCAGTGCTAGTTTAAATCATCCGTGTCTCTTTTTGTATGTTTAAAGTTTTATCCTCAAAAATCATTGAGGAGTCTATAAAGACGCAAAAACGTAAAAAAACAGAATCGGAAATTTTATGATTACCTTCAAGCGATGCAACTTCTTCAAGGACAAATATTACATTTGAAACATGTTGAGTTTATTTCAATATAGTGAATAAATAACGAATATGATTTCAGGGTAAAATCTAGAAAATTTTTCAAAACATTCCAGCTGTGTGATCTTCTCCTCTAACTAACTTGCACAAAGTAATTTTCATCCGATCATCTTGAAAATTTGCAGAAATTCCTCTTCTAGGATAGAGACGAAGTCTATTGAAATTGGAAGAAATCAGTTCAGATTTAGATGTTGCTCCTGTTTATATGTATCGTCTGATTTTCTCTTCTAAGGCCGTTGCAAGCGCATTTATTAACCCATCTTCTCAAAATTTTTCACAACACTTTCCTGAAAATCGGTTCCGGTTTGGTTATTGCTTCCATATATGTTTTCTTCCGATTTTGACTAATATAACAATAATGTTTTCATTTGTGATCTGATCTTTATGAAACTTGTCACGAAGGATTATTTTGTCACTCTGCAGATTACTGGTGAGTTTCATTGAAATCAGGTCTCGTATCAATGTTTCGTTTGATTTTCATTTCTAAAGCCTTTGCAGGCGTATTTATCAAACCATTTGCTCAAAATTAAGAACAATGTCATCTTTCATGACTTTCTCTAGGTTTAAGGAGATTGGTTGAAATCGGGTCAGATTAACATATAGCTCCCATATCAATGTATACTCGTCCGGGCTTGAATAATGTTGCAATAATGCGGACATTTTTAACCTGTCTGTCTGACTGTCTGTCTGACTGTCTGTCTGACTGTCTGTCTGACTGTCTGTCTGACTCTCTGTCTGACTCTCTGTCTGACTGTCTGTCTGACTGTCTGTCTGACTGTCTGTCTGACTGTCTGTCTGACTGTCTGTCTGACTGTCTGTCTGACTGTCTGTCTGACTGTCTGTCTGACTGTGTGTCTGACTGTCTGTCTGACTGTCTGTCTGACTGTCTGTCTGACTGTCTGTCTGACTGTCTGTCTGACTGTCTGTCTGACTGTCTGTCTGACTGTCTGTCTGACTGTCTGTCTGACTGTCTGTCTGACTGTCTGTCTGACTGTCTGTCTGACTGTCTGTCTGACTGTCTGTCTGACTGTCTGTCTGACTGTCTGTCTGACTGTCTGTCTGACTGTCTGTCTGACTGTCTGTCTGACTGTCTGTCTGACTGTCTGTCTGACTGTCTGTCTGACTGTCTGTCTGACTGTCTGTCTGACTGTCTGTCTGACTGTCTGTCTGACTGTCTGTCTGACTGTCTGACTGTCTGTCTGACTGTCTGTCTGTCTGACTGTCTGACTGTCTGTCTGACTGTCTGTCAGTCAGACAGTGAGTTAAGTAAAGACTCTCGACATATTTCTGCAATATGGCACAGATCGGTTCAGATTTGGATATACCTGCCATATAGACCGACCGCTCGATTTAAGGTTTTTAGCCCATAAAAAGCGCATTTATTTTCTGATGTCGCCGAAATTTTGGGCAGTGAATTGTGTTAGAACCTTCGACATCCTTCTTCAATTTGGCTCAGATCGGTCCAGATTTGGATATAGCTGTCATATAGACCGATCTGCCGATTTAGGGTTTTGGGTCCATAAAAGCTATAATTGTTATCCAATTTTGTTGAAATTTAGAATATTGAGTTGTGTTAAGCCCTTCAACATTATTCTTCAATTTGGCTCAGATCGGTCCAGATTTGGACATAGCTGTCATATAGACCGATCTCCAGATTTAAGGCTTTGGACCCATAAAAGGTCCAATAATTGTCCGACGTCGCCGAAATATGAGTCAGTGAGTTAAATTAAGTCCCTCGACATACCTCTGCAATGTACCATCAGTCCAGATTTAGATATAGCTGCCATATAGACCGATCCGTCGATTTAGGGCCATCTTTAGCCCATAAAAGCCATATTTATTATCTGATTTTGCCAAAATTTGGGACAGTGAGTTGTTTTAGGCCCTTCATCATCCGTCTTCAATTTGGCCCAGATCGGTCCAGATTTGGATATAGCTGCCATATAGACCGATGTCCAGATTTAATGCTTTGGGCCCATAAAAGGCGCACTAATGGTCCAATGTCGCCGAAATATGGGACAGTGAGTTAAGTTAAGCCCCTCGATATACTTTTGCAATATGGCACAGATCGGTCCAGATTTGGATATAGCTTCCATATAGACCGATCGCTCGATTTAAGGTTTTCAGCCCATAAAAGGCGCATTTATTGTCCGATGTCGCCGAAATGTGGGACAGTGAGTTGTCTAAGGCCCTTCGACGTCTTTCTTCAATTTGAACCTGATCGGTTCAGATTTAGATATAGGTGCCATATAGTCCGATCTCTCGATTTAAGGTATTGCGCCTATAAAAGGCGCATTTATTGTCAGATTTTACCAACATTTTTGGCATATATCTGCCATATAGACCGATATCTGGATTTAAGGTTTTAGGCCCATAAAAGGTGCATTTATAATCCGATTTTACTGAAATTTGACCCAGTGACCTATGTTAGGCAGTTTGACATCCGTGTCGTAAATGGTTCAGATCGGTTTATATTTAGATATATCTACTAAAAAGATTTATTTATTGTGCACAATTAAACAATGATTTGTACTTATGAGTATTTGGTCCAAATCGGAACATATTTCGATATATAGGTGCTATGAGGTCATGCTTTTTAAATGCAATTACGGGGAGATGAGTTTTCGTTTATATATTTTTAAAGACGTAAACAATGCACTAGGGATCTCCGAGTGAAACGGTTGGCAACTGCGGTAGCCTGTGGACTGTCCTCTAATCTAAACTACTTTATCCTAATATCATCAAAAACACTTTTTTTGATATTTTAATATTGCCTGCCATTTCATTGGTAATTATGCCAATCATTAACAAATATTTTGTGTATTTTAGAGAGGAAATAAATATCATTCCAGCGGCTCACATTATTGAAAGATAAGCGTCCCATCTTAGGAACAGATACAATAAACCTTTCCCTTAAACCTCTAGCCCGCTTTAAAGAGATGAATAGCTCTATCACAATTCGACAGGCACATCAAATTGCTGCGTTTCATGTTTGTTTTTCCGCAAGCAGCATTTCAATTAAAAATCCTTTCACCCTAAACAAATAGCAGCATCCTTTCACCAGCCACCAAGTGACAACTATTGTTCTCATTGTGTGCGAGCTGTATAACGTCTGTACAACTGTGTCTGTATTGGTGTTTGTTTATATGCTCGCCTTTGTTTGCCCATGGCTCAAGTGTTAGCCAAATAAAAGCGGAAATACATTTAAAATACAATCACAAGTGTTTTTCTATGTTTAAGTGTTTTGTACCCCACCAAACATCGCTCGAACCATGCTCCCATCCCAATCACTCCATACGGCTATCGGAGAAGTTTGCCAACTTCGTTTGGTTTCAACAATTAGTTTTAGAATTCTTGGCCAACAATAGAATTTTTGGCCGCATTTGTTGGCTGTGGTCGTAGGAAATTTGTTATGCTCAATTTATTGTCTAAATAATGTTGTGTATTTATTTATGTTCATTCTGAATCCTCCTTTGCAACGTGCGAATAGCAAAGCACCATATGTACTTTGGTATATGCATGTGTTTATTGCCAATTGTTGGTTTATAAAAATCAACAAAAATGGCCATAGACCTAATGCCACAAAAGCTTTCAATGTACATTTTATACACTTAATGTTTGCACAATTTAATTAAAACAAACCCCGAAAGTAGTCTATGCTACAAATTTCATTGCGACACCTGAAAATAGGCAATAGTTGTTGATTTTCATAGGTTTCCACACAACAATGGGATTATAGTTAAGCAAACATTTACTATTGTAATAAATACATTTTGCCAGAGGCAGCCATGAAACTTGAGCAAACAGATTTAGTGCTTAGCAAATGAGTAGCCAGATAGAAGGGACTTAATGGTGTTATAAATAGTATAGCATACTTTATGGTGCTAAAGAAATTAACAAAATTAAAAAGGCTGTTTAAACGGAATGTAATCAATGAAAAATATGAACTTGCTCACTCCATTTTATGCTTTATGTCATAAATCTTTTATATTTAAAGAAAGTAGGGTCCATATTAAGTGCTATATCTGTGGTTCGACTGGCGGGAACAAATTTTATAAAATTTTATCTCCTTAGGTGCTAAATTCTATCTTTGCCATAACTCTTGATGAGTTTTTTTACAAATCCATTTTGCCTTCATTATTCCAAATTACAAAACCATATCTCCATTAAGAAAAATTGTTCCTACATGTGAGCCTCCCATTTTAAAAGATAATGTTTTCATGTATTTGACATTCATTAAATTTATTCAATCCACCCAATAAGCTCCCTCAGTTGAAAATTGTTTTGTAAAACATTTATTTTACATTTATCCTTTGTTGTTTTCCTTCATTCACTTTCATTCATAGTCGATCTCAACCCTGATTCAATAATGTCGGCAATTCAAATGACGATGATGGGCTCTGGTAGGAGGGCTCATGATAATGACATGAATGTCTGTTGTGGTGGTATCTGTTCGAAGTGCCATTGCAAGGACCAACGCCTCGCACCACAAGCAAAGAAGGGCGTCTCATTTGAATAATCACATCATGAAGTTCAAAAGCAGACTCACATTATCCTAACAAGTTTAGCAAAAGTCTTTAAAATTGACAAACTTCACACCACACAGATAATCTTAAGAAGGCATAAAGCAATGAATTTGGTAATGAAGCCAATATTGTTTGGAATATAAAGAAGTGGAAGTCCACACGATATGGCGTAGAAAATCTTCTTGTGCGGTTAATCAAGCAGAAATTTATAATAATGAACTGGGGTGTAGGCATAAACAAAAGAACTAAGAGAAGTCATCATTCAGATTTATTAAATTTCAGTTTTTTATGCCCACCACCATAGGATGGGAGAGTACACTAACCCAGGCCTTTCGTTTGTAGGTTAGGTTTAAGTGGCAGTCTGTCATCTGACTTACTTAAACGTTTTCGTCCATTGTAATACCACAGGAACAGAAAAGGGAAGATGCCTTCTAGTTCCTACCGTTGACCATCCAGATCGCTTTAAGAAGCCCAATAACTTGCGAATGTTCATATCCGCTAAATCAAACAGGTTCTCAAAGAAATGAGAACCTAAAGTGGAACTCCTTCTGACTGCTAGTCCGAGACACACACAGAAGGTGTTCTAGAGTCTTTTCTTCCTCGATATCCTGACAGCTTATGCAATAGTCGTTGCGGGGAACCTTCAGTCTGTCATGACGGACACAGTGACTGAGTCGTCTGTTCTAGCCAATGACAACAAAACAGTAGACCGTTTGTAACACTCCAAAATATTGATCTGCGACGTTCTTCCTTCCGTCCGTCCTTCCGTCCGTCCTTCCGTCCGTCCTTCCGTCCTTCCGTCCGTCCTTCCGTCCGTCCTTCCGTCCGTCCTTCCGTCCGTCCTTCCGTCCGTCCTTCCGTCCGTCCTTCCGTTCGTCCTTCCGTCCGTCCTTCCGTCCGTCCTTCCGTCCGTCCTTCCGTCCGTCCTTCCGTCCGTCCTTCCGTCCGTCCTTCCGTCCGTCCTTCCGTCCGTCCTTCCGTCCGTCCTTCCGTCCGTCCTTCCGTCCGTCCTTCCGTCCGTCCTTCCGTCCGTCCTTCCGTCCGTCCTTCCGTCCGTCCTTCCGTCCGTCCTTCCGTCCGTCCTTCCGTCCGTCCTTCCGTCCGTCCTTCCGTCCGTCCTTCCGTCCGTCCTTCCGTCCGTCCTTCCGTCCGTCCTTCCGTCCGTCCTTCCGTCCGTCCTTCCGTCCGTCCTTCCGTCCGTCCTTCCGTCCGTCCTTCCGTCCGTCCTTCCGTCCGTCCTTCCGTCCGTCCTTCCGTCCGTCCTTCCGTCCGTCCTTCCGTCCGTCCTTCCGTCCGTCCTTCCGTCCGTCCTTCCGTCCGTCCTTCCGTCCGTCCTTCCGTCCGTCCTTCCGTCCGTCCTTCCGTCCGTCCTTCCGTCCGTCCTTCCGTCCGTCCTTCCGTCCGTCCTTCCGTCCGTCCTTCCGTCCGTCCTTCCGTCCGTCCTTCCGTCCGTCCTTCCGTCCGTCCTTCCGTCCGTCCTTCCGTCCGTCCTTCCGTCCGTCCTTCCGTCCGTCCTTCCGTCCGTCCTTCCGTCCTTCCGTCCGTCCTTCCGTCCGTCCTTCCGTCCATCCTTCCGTCCGTCCTTCCGTCCGTCCTTCCGTCCGTCCTTCCGTCCGTATATAATAGGGAGGTATTTTGGGGTGGGGCGTGTCATGATTGGTCTACATATCCTTTTGGCGAGTTTTGGGCTACCCCCGAACCCAGCTGTAGAAACCATGTTTTGTTTTTGGTGACTGTGAGATTGCAAACAATTTCAAACGAATTACCAATCGCCGAGATCTGGTATTTTTGAAATTTAGGTTAATGCGAAGTGCTTTAAAGGGGAGATATTTCGAAAAACGCTTTGGAACTGTTTTCTGGCACTCAATCGTTTTTGCTCTCTGCTCTGCTCAGCGTTCACTATTTTATTCACAAGCTTATTTGTAATGACTTGTATGTAACCCTTCCGTCCGTCCTTCCGTCCGTCCTTCCGTCCGTCCTTCCGTCCGTCCTTCCGTCCGTCCTTCCGTCCGTCCTTCCGTCCGTCCTTCCGTCCGTCCTTCCGTCCGTCCTTCCGTCCGTCCTTCCGTCCGTCCTTCCGTCCGTCCTTCCGTCCGTCCTTCCGTCCGTCCTTCCGTCCGTCCTTCCGTCCGTCCTTCCGTCCGTCCTTCCGTCCGTCCTTCCGTCCGTCCTTCCGTCCGTCCTTCCGTCCGTCCTTCCGTCCGTCCTTCCGTCCGTCCTTCCGTCCGTCCTTCCGTCCGTCCTTCCGTCCGTCCTTCCGTCCGTCCTTCCGTCCGTCCTTCCGTCCGTCCTTCCGTCCGTCCTTCCGTCCATCCTTCCGTCCGTCCTTCCGTCCGTCCTTCCGTCCGTCCTTCCGTCCGTCCTTCCGTCCGTCCTTCCGTCCGTCCTTCCGTCCGTCCTTCCGTCCGTCCTTCCGTCCGTCCTTCCGTCCGTCCTTCCGTCCGTCCTTCCGTCCGTCCTTCCGTCCGTCCTTCCGTCCGTCCTTCCGTCCGTCCTTCCGTCCGTCCTTCCGTCCGTCCTTCCGTCCGTCCTTCCGTCCGTCCTTCCGTCCGTCCTTCCGTCCGTCCTTCCGTCCGTCCTTCCGTCCGTCCTTCCGTCCGTCCTTCCGTCCGTCCTTCCGTCCGTCCTTCCGTCCGTCCTTCCGTCCGTCCTTCCGTCCGTCCTTCCGTCCGTCCTTCCGTCCGTCCTTCCGTCCGTCCTTCCGTCCGTATATAATAGGGAGGTATTTTGGGGTGGGGCGTGTCATGATTGGTCTACATATCCTTTTGGCGAGTTTTGGGCTACCCCCGAACCCAGCTGTAGAAACCATGTTTTGTTTTTGGTGACTGTGAGATTGCAAACAATTTCAAACGAATTACCAATCGCCGAGATCTGGTATTTTTGAAATTTAGGTTAATGCGAAGTGCTTTAAAGGGGAGATATTTCGAAAAACGCTTTGGAACTGTTTTCTGGCACTCAATCGTTTTTGCTCTCTGCTCTGCTCAGCGTTCACTATTTTATTCACAAGCTTATTTGTAATGACTTGTATGTAACCAGTTTTATCGCACTGACAATCTTTATCACACTGAAAATCTCGGCTCGGCTTTAAGCCAAAAACGAGACTTCGAGTCTTATTTTGTCTCAATAGGCTTATATGTTTTTAGCTAAGGACGTTTTTTGGTTTATAGGGCGGTCCCACAATCACATGGCTGGAATATGGATATCAGATTCGTAATCTACATCCAAATATCTTTGATTTGACATCCATATTGTCCGGATAATGCTACAAGTCAAATAGAGGGATTTTAAATGTGGGGCGTTCTCTCAGGTTTGGTGACTCCAAACTTTGTTCACGTTCTTGAATACCAAATATGAATCAAATCCCAAATTCCTTTAATTTGAGCCCCATATTGCCATGGTCCGTAAGTATGAAACGTTTGGAGGGTGTTTTGGGGCTAGGGCGGCAACCGCCGCTTTGTCCTGAAAAAAGATATCCAGTTTGTTCTTTACTCCCAAATTCCGTCGATTTGATATCAAAAAATTCCCTCATCCGACATCAAAAAACTATATAGCCTACGTTTCCTTCCAGACCATCCTACACAATCTGTGAAAATTTTAAGAAAATCGGTTAAGCGTTTTCTGAGTCTACGGAACAAACAACCAAACCGAGTCCCATATACTCATGACTGGTAAATATGCTCATTTGGGGCGTTTTCGGGAGGTTGGTGTGACCCCTATACTTTAATCTGATTGTTTATGCATGATACGTAATCTACTCCCGAATACCTTTCATTTGAGCCCCATATTGATATGAACGTTGGATGCTTGGTGGAATTTTTGGGGTTAGGGCGACTTTTGTGGTACTTGGACCCAATTTTTATTACATAGTCGCTTTCTACTCTTCAATACCTCTTATTTGATACCCATATCGTCATATCGGTATACTTTTGATTTTGGGTGGTGTTTTTGGGATAACGGAGGTGTTGATATCGCCCCCTTCCGATATCAACAAATTACAAAGCCAGTTCCTTCCTTCAGCCCATTAGTACTCTACTCCTGAATACCTTTCATTTGAGTCCCATATTGTCCCAATCGGCACACTTTTATTTTTGGTTTGTATATTTAGGGTAAGGGGTCCGCTCCCCTTAGATATCAACAAATTATAAAGCCTATACCTCCGTTTTGACCATATTCTTAATTTACTCCCGAATACCTTTCATTCGAGTCCCATATTATCATTATTGTCCAATTAACCTATTTTTGGGGGTTTTCGGGATCGGGGCGAAGGGTCCACTTTTAGTTTTTGGGTGGTGTTGTTGGGATAAGGTTGAGGGTCCGCCACCTTGCGATAACAAAAAAATATGTAGCCTATTGTTCCTTCCGGACCACTCCCCACAATCTGTGTTTAGCAGTTTTTGAGTCTATACGGAACAAACAAATTTACAAACTTTCTATTGGTTGCCCAAAAAGTAATTGCGGATTTTCTAAAAGAAAGTAAATACATTTTTAATAAAACTTAGAATGAACTTTAATCAAATATACTTTTTTTACACTTTTTTTCTAAAGCAAGCTAAAAGTAACAGCTGATAACTGACAGAAGAAAGAATGCAATTACAGAGTCACAAGCTGTGAAAAAATTTGTCAACACCGACCATATGAAAAATCCGCAATTACTTTTTGGGCAACCCAATAAAAAGATTCACAAACAAACTACTCATACAATAGCCATGTTGACCATAAATGAAGTGTCACAAGAAATAGATTTAAACAGATCCCTGAGGAACAACCTTTAAAGATTCCGTTGTAAGTTGAGTACAACAAGTCAACTACCTTTTGAATATCTTCCAGCAGCCGTAACTAAGTAGAAGTCAGTGAAGCACAGCCAAAGGCAAATTATCAAAAGAATAGTGTTGCATATCCCAAGGAACCAAAGCACATACATTGACCTAAACTCTAACAAAGATGTATAAAAATATATATACAAAGAACTGTAAAAGATCTTTGCATAGAAAACATAGCATGGCATTTCCGTGATAACAAGAAAGCAACAAAAAAAAAAACAGAATCCTTTGATTTTTCCCCTGCACCTCTATTGACGACAAGTGTGCAACAAAATGAAACAAAATTTCAAAAGCTGCACAGCTAATTCTTTTAAATGGCACCCAGTCCAAATGCACAAACAGCTCACAAAGTGTAAATATTCACAGAGACTATTCACAGTGCTGTTTTTTTGCGTTTTGCATTCCGAAAGGATAAAAGGAAAATAAAAATGAACAGCTATCTAAAATTGAAATCGTGCAAACCTAAAACTTCCCTCTAAAAGTAGAGGGAAAATTGAATGCAATGCATGAATTGAAGCAGAAATTGGTGTAGAGAGGAGGAGAGGAGATGTATAAAAAAAACCCATCATCAAAAAGGATATACTCAAATTCACGGAAAAACACTTGCTTTGTCGTAGTCGTCGTCTCACAAAAGTCACGTTCAAATGCAGTAAAAGCTGGACCATTTTTTCTTTTGAATCACCATAAAGGGAGAATGCAAATATTGTTAGATATTTGTACAAAATGTTATCGATATGAACAGTAGTCATTCATTCGTATTTAAACAGAACTGAAATGGATGTGAATGGGACGAAAGAAGCCACTGAAAGCATACCATGTTTCAGGGGGTGTTTGAAAAGATGCCTTCAAACAAAGTGGCTTTCGAAGAGTGGTATAGAAGTTTTTCAAAACGTTTAGAATCCCAATAAAATTCGATTTAAAATAAAATAAATAAAAATATATAAAATGAAATGGAATGAAATGATATGTAATGAAATGGAATGCAATGGAATTGAATGGAATGAATTTAAATGAAAAGGAATGGAATGTAATGGAATGTAATGAAATGAAATGAAATGAAATGGAATGGAATGGAATGGAATGGAATGGAATGGAATGGAATGAAATGATATGAAATGAAATGAAATGAAATGAAATGAAATGAAATGAAATGAAATGAAATAAAATGAAATGAACTGGAATGGAATGGAATGGAATGGAATGGAATGAAATGAAATGAAATGGAATGGAATGGAATGGAATGGAATGGAATAAAATGAAATGAAATGAAATGATATGAAATGAAATGAAATGAAATGAAATGAAATCAAATCAAATCAAATCAAATCAAATAAAATGAAATCAAATAAAATGAAATGAAATGAAATGAAACGAAATGAAATGAAATGAAATGAAATGAAATGAAATGAAATGATATGAAATGAAATGAAATGAAATGAAATGAAATGAAATGAAATGAAATGAAATGAAATGAAATGAAATGAAATAAAATGAAATGAAATGAAATGAAAGGGAATGGAATGGAATGGAATGGAATGGAATGGAATGGAATGGAATGGAATGGAATGGAATGGAATGGAATGGAATGGAATGGAATGAATGAAATGAAATGATGTGAATGAAATGAAATGAAATGAATTGAGATGGAATGAAATGGAATGTAACGAAATGGAATGAAGTGGAATGTAACAAAATGAAATGAAATGGAATGGAATGGAATAGAACGAAATGGAATGATATGATATGATGTGATGTGATGTGATGTGATGTGATGCGATGCAATGTGATGTGATGTGATGTGATGTGATGTCATGTGATGTCATGTGATGTCATGTTATGTCATGTCATGTCATGTGATATCATGTGATGTCATGTGATGTCATGTGATGAGATGTGATGTGATGTGATGTGATGTGATGTGATATGATAAGTAAGTAAGTAAAATATGAAATAAAATAAAGTACAAAAAGTAAAATAAAACACAGCAACATAATAAAATAATAAAAGCGATTACCATGGAGAATTTCATAAAACACTGGGCTTGGCAGCAATTTTGTAAAATTTTGACTTTCAAGAAAATGTGAAGAATGCTTGGAAAAGTCGCAGTGAATGTATTCCCGAATTATGGATTTAAAAATAAAGAACTTCATTTTATAAGAGTTTTCAAATATGCATGAAAAAACATGAATAGGCCATCCACAAGACTTGAAACTAGAAGAATCGGTCGTGAATATGGAAAGACTCAAAAATTACAGCTAACTGATTGTAGACACTACATCGCCAGCATATCCAGAGAAAAACACATTTTCCTGGATAAAGGTCACTTAAAACTTTGTTGGCAGCTTGAAATCAGTCTCCCTTTTAATTGTGCCCACCACCATAGGATGGGGTTATAACAATCTAGACATTCCGTATTTAACACCGCGAAATATTGTTCTAGGACCCCATAAGGTATATATATTCTTGATCGTCTCGACATTCGGAGTCGAACTAGCCATGTCCGTCTGTCGAAATCATGATAGCGGTCGAACGCATAGAGCTAGCCGCTTGAAATGTTGTACAGATTCTTAATATTGATTAGGTTGTTGAGGATTGAAATGGGCCATATCGGTTCAGATTTGCATATAGCTCCCATATCAACCGATCTCCTGATTTGACTTCTTGAGCCCCTGGAAGTTTCAATTTTCATGCGATATGGCTGAAATTTGGCAGATAGTGTTCTGTTATGATTTCCACCAACTGGGCCAAGTACGGTCTAAATTGATAAATAACCAGATATAGCTCCCATGTAAACCGATCTCCCGATTTGACTTCTTGAGCCCTTAGAAGTTGCAATTTTTATGCGATTTAGCTGAAATTTTGCACATAGTGTTTTGTCATGTCTTCCAATAATTGTGCAAAGTGCGATTCAAATCGGTGATGAACATGATATAGCTCCCATATAAACCGATCTCCCGATTTGACGTCTTGAGCCCGAAGACCGTGAAATTTTATTAATAGTTCATAAAGCAAATCATCTAAAAGCTTCTGTCTCCTTTCATAATCATCCAATTTTATTGTTTTATACCATAGTGGTTTAAACGCACTGTTAAATAGTACATACACGTTTTGCGGCAGCTCCTGTATTACATCAATTATTGGTGTCCACATGGAAAATTGAAGGCTGAGAATCCTACCAATAGAAACACTTACGATCCTGGAACTTGTTGGAGAAAGTGCGGAGTGTGTATAGCCAGCGACGACCGTTTTTTTCACAAATTAAAAGTCGAAATTCATATCTTTTTTCACAAATTGCCTGGAAAGTGGTAAAATATTTTTTTTTTGTTAATGTTAACCGTTTCACAACATTATCCGAGGCAGTAAGTAAACAAATACCAAATCAATACAAACGAATGACATCTGTCATCTTAACAAAGTGTTGCCACCCTGTGCATTCATTATATGACAGATAGGTTATGGTTTATGTCCACGATAATTAATTATTGTGAATAATAAATTGGCGTTACCAGACGTGATCGTTTTTTGAAAAAGCCGGATTAAACTTATTCCTTTAAAAGAGTATGCAAAATAAATACACAGCAAACTCGACACCACAGACAAAGAGAAAATTAGCTGAGACATCTCCTGAATTTGAAACAATGGCAAAGAAACCCGTAGGTAACATGGATGTTGAAGAGCTAATGTATATTATGAAAACAACCATGAATACTTTGTTAGAGGAAAAATTAGAAAGTCTTCCAACAAAAAAGGATATCGAAGATATCAAATCAGGCATAGCTTCAACAAACGCGGAATTGGCAGACCTTAGAGCTGAAAACAGCATACTGAAACAGGAAATAGAAGAGTTAAGGAACAGCAGAGAAGAAGATGCAAATACAATACGGTGGCTGGAATACCAAA
This sequence comes from Stomoxys calcitrans, assembly GCF_963082655.1. Classification (NCBI taxonomy): domain Eukaryota; kingdom Metazoa; phylum Arthropoda; class Insecta; order Diptera; family Muscidae; genus Stomoxys; species Stomoxys calcitrans. The sequence continues at coordinate 54,757,118 of NC_081553.1, forward strand.
TTAAAAACACCAAATTGCTATTCAAAGGTATAACATTTGAAAAAACGGCAATTGATTCTGTTCTGAAGATCTGTACGGAAAAACTACATATAACACCAAAAATACTTACGGCGCATACTGTTGCCCAATATAAAGGCAAACAAACTATTATTGCAGAATTTGATTCGGATATGACTGTCGCGCAAGTATTGGGAGCAACTAGAAACTTGATAGGCACAGATGTATCGGTTTATAGAGACTTAAACCCCAGTCGGCGCAGAAACAAAATGAAAATGCTAGCTCTCAAGAAGCAAATATTACAAGCGAGCAAAAAACACAAGGTTATCGTGAGAGACGATAAATTGAAAATAATGGACAAATGGTTCTCGTGGAACTCTCAAAACGTTCTTGTAAGCGGGAACAAGCCCGCAGAAGCTATACTAATTGATCTTTATGCAGATGAAATAAATACCACTATCATAGAGCAAATGCTAAACCAAGCTAGATCAAAAAACTAAGTCCGCCAGCTTCTGGGACAGTACAAGAAGCTGCAGAAATAAATTGTTTAAATAATTTGAAAATAGTTTCTTATAATATACACGGTTTTGAAAATAAATATTTGTATCCAACATTTTTCAATTACCTGATGTCTTTTGAAGTTATTTTGCTCCAAGAAACACACCTCATAGAGGAAAAATCAAAAAATGCCGAAAAATTTTTCCCAGGATATGATATAAGTTGGTTATATGCAAAAAGATGTACCAGATTTGGTCGAGCAATAGGGGGTCTAATGTTGGGAGTTAAGAGGACAATTATCCAGAAAGGCATGAAATATTCCTTTAACCGCCAAGATGAACTACTAACTATTAAAATCAGCTGGTATCAAGAAGAAATCACTCTTATTCCAGTTTACCTCAGAGGGGCGAATTGGGCAAATGAATTTGCAAACTTAAAAAAATATATACATGAACTCGAAGATACTAATCTAATCGTAATTGGAGATATCAATGCCAGAATCGGAGAATTGCAGCAAAGCAACCATATGGAGATCGAAAGCGGGTTTTCAGCTGGGAAAGAAATCCGGAAATCTAAAGACAAATTAGCTGATTGGAAAGGGAAGGCGTACATTGAGTACTGCAATGACATTGGTTTGTTTCTTCTGAATGGGCGAACTGAAGGCGATGAACAAGGAAATTTCACATTTATAAATTCGGTAGGCTCTTCGGTCATTGATCTCTGTGCGGTCTCCAGCGCCATTTTGGAAAATGTTGATAGTTTTCGAGTAGAGGAAATGCCGTGGTCAGATCACTTACCTATCGCCCTACAGCTAAAAATACATTCCTTACAACACAATTATTGCAAGCTAAGCCTACTCCCGCAATTAATATGGAATCAGCAAAACAAAAACATATATCGAAACAAGCTTAACGCAAATTTGGAAAGAATTAATGAGCGAGAAACTGTGGTTGGTATCAAAGACCTAAATAACATTATCAAGGCGTCATCAGAAAAAAAATCCCCAAAGCATTCACTCTTAAAAAAAAATCCTTGGTTTAATCTTAGTTGTTATTGGGCCCAGAGAAAAGCATATAAATGCTTAAATAAATACCGAAAGTCAAACACAATACAGCATAAAAATGAATATATACAAGCTAAGAAAAAATTAAGAGAAGTTTGTCTATCGGCTAAGCATGCATATTATGACCGTTTGTCTATCAAAATTCAAAGGACCAACTGCACAAAGGAATGGTGGAATTTAGCAAAAAAGATTAATAACAAGGAACATAGAATTGGAAACGCTATAACACCAGAAATGTTCAGAGACTATTTCTGCGACCTTCTGAATCCTACTCAAATGTCTCAAGACATACAGTACGCGAAACCGCTAATTTTTGATGCATATCTAGATAGAGAAATCACAGTAACAGATATACAACATGTCTTAGGTAGAGTAAAACCTCATAAAGCTCCTGGTGACGACAGGATTCCATATGAGTTCTATGTGAACGCATCAGAGCAATTCCTTGTTGAAGTGGCGCGAGTTTTTACAAACTTCTATGACAACAGCATTATTGATGAGTCGCTGATAAGATCTATAATTTACCCAATTCATAAAAAAGGAAATATAAATGATCCTTGTAATTATAGAGCTATATCGTTTATGAACACAGCTGCAAAAATTCTGATGGGCATCCTGAATTATAGGCTCACGTCATGGGTTGAAGAAAACCAAATAATGGAAGAATATCAGGCAGGGTTCCGGAAAAATTACTGCACAGCGGACAATGTGTACAACATAGTTGCAATAGTAAGTTTAAAATTAGCGGAAAAGAAGAAAGTCTATGCATTTTTTGTTGACTTCCGAGCAGCTTTCGACAAGGTCTGCAGAAAATCATTGATATACAAGCTTTATCTTAACCGAGTCTCATCCAAATTTATAAATATGATAGAAGCCATTTACCAAAACACAAAATGCACAATATGGAACGGAGAAGAACTCTCACAGGATTTCGAAACAGTGTCTGGTGTTAAACAAGGCTGCCTTCTTTCGCCACTTCTCTTTGCGTTATACCTAAATGACCTGCATGAACATCTAGAAGGAGGTATTGATGTAGAAGGAAAAAACGTTCGTGTATTAATGTACGCGGACGATATTGTAATATTGTCGGGTGACATAAATTCCCTTCAAAACATGATCATCAACCTGGAAGAATACTGCAAACTATGGAATATGGAACTAAATATGTCCAAGTCAAAGATAATGGTTTTCAGAAATGGAGGGCGATTGTCAGACAGGGAAAAATGGTTCTACAAAGGACAAGAGATTGAGATTGTCTCCGAATATACATACCTTGGAGTTGTACTGACCCCAAGACTAAGCTTTAAGCGACATGTCAGTAGTCGAATTACACAAGCAAAAGCGGCGATAAATTCTACGTGGAAAAACTTCCTTCAAAAAAATAATATAAACCTTGAAATGAAATGGAAACTTTTTCAAGCAGTTTGTCGGTCAATTCAAGGATATGCAGCCCAAGTTTGGGGATTTGGATGCTTTGACGAAGTGGACAAGCTACAAAGATACTTCCTGAAGCGAATCCTGAAGTTACCAGAAAGCACCCCAAATTATGCAATAGACATTGAAACGAACGTGGAAAGCGGCCATATGTATACCTTACAATTGCATCTTAACTATATATATAGCACGATGTTTAAATACGATAGTAATCGTTTACCAAATTTTCTAACCAAATTAATATTATCAAAAAATATATTTTGGGCAAAGTCAATTAACGATCAATTGGTGGAAATGGAGGAAACTCCAATTACCAACGACACACCGGAACACACCTGGCTATCAACCTTTATGCGCCTTACTTTAAAACTGAAGAAAGCAAGTAAACTCAGTAATATTGAAAGGGCAAGAGAAAGTGACACTAGGATATACAAATATCTAGATTATACACGCTGCCTATCGTACATGAATGGCTGCTATACTCAATCGGAGATAACATGGATTTTAAAACCGAGATGCGATTTGATTTATTTAAACGGCAGTACAAACGGAGCTACTGAAGAAAACGCACTATGCACACTCTGCAATCTCCGGGAGCTGGAAAACCTAAATCACTTCCTTGGAAACTGTCCTATTCTGAGAGAAATCAGAGATCGAGTGTTTGGAAAACCATTCCTAACGCATACCGAAATTATTGAAATACTTGATGGAAACCAAATAGATGACTGGCCAAAACTTATCTCATACCTGAAGTCTGCGACTCAATATCGTAAACTTATAATAAATGAATATCGATAATATTATGAATTATGTAATGTTACTAGCACCGGCTCACGACAACATTGTCACAGCCGTAAAATCTTTTTTCAGACTAATATTCACAAAATTTAGAAATGTAAAATAATGTAAATTGTATTAAGCTCTCGAATTTATCTGAATAAAGATACCTTACTTACTACTTACTAGTGGTATAAAGATTCATAGCGCTTGGTTTCTTAATTTTTTTTTCTTCTATTTACCATTTTCTTTGTTTTCTAACAAAAATCTTTTTTTTAGGTTTTTTATTTTCTTTTTTATTTTTATTTAAGGAAGAAATTTATTTCTTTTGTCATGCTAATTGTCTAATTAATGCCAATTTTATATAGTCTAATAATTACATAGCATACTTTGAGGGATGTCTAAATGCATTTAATTCACTGCATATGTTAAGGCATTTAATGTTTTGCGTGAGACTTTTTCTCTTCTTTTTGTTAAAAATTCAAGCAAATTTGAAAAGAAATATTCTCATGGTTGTTTCCTTTATATTCCTGTAACTTATGCCATACAAATGGCAAAAATTTCACCCTGCCTGCCATGTTTGTCTGTCTGAAGGATTTTAAGTGGATTTGTTAGACAAACTATTCATGTTTAATGTACAATACCGCACAATATGCTCTAACTTGTACTGGTGGTTTGGTCATAATAAGCTGCAACAAGGACACATACTGTGCTAAGTACGTGGTCTGTGGTTTGATTTTTGAATAAGAACCACTGCAGGGGGTTACGAATATAAAGTAGCGACTAATAAATAACGGCTTGTTAAAAAGGGCAACGTTTTTGGATGGGGGTTCCCGAGTTAATGAGCTAAGCATTAATAGGGAGAATAAAAAATATGAAACAAAAAAACGAATAATTAAAAAAAGACTGAAATAAAATGTTTTTTGTTTCAACATAGTAAAAACCACCGCTGAAAATTTTTCTGAAGGTCTCGCCAGGATTCGAACCCAGGCGTTCAGCGTCATAGGCGGAAATGCTAACCTCTGCGCTACGGTGGCCCCTGCTATAGAATCATAAATCACGATAATCATTTGGTTAATACGTTCGATATCTGCCAGATGGTGGATATCCAAATTTCGCCCCGGTCGAACTTAATGCCTTTTTATCATGCCACCAAAGGATAGGTGGTATATTCATTTAGTCATTCCATTTGCAACACATCGAAATATTCATTTCCGACCGTACAAAGTACGTATAAATATTTCGGATAGTAGTAATATTTTAAGACGATTTAACGACATCCGTGTGTCTGTCCGTCACTCTCTAAAAACTGAGATATTGAGTTGAAATTTTGCACAGACTCCTATTTCTTCTATACGCAGGTTCTTAAATCCGACTATATTTCATTCCTTCCATTCATACCGAGTATGGTCAAAATAGGGCTATATTTGGAAATAACTACCATATAGTCCGATCCTACAATTTGGGGTCTTAAGCCCATAAAGCTCGCATTTTTAATCCGATTTCGCTGAAAGTTGAATCGCTGAATAATACAAAGCACCATAACATCCGAAATGAATATCGTGTATATCGGGTCATGTTTACATATAGCTGCCATATAAAGCGACATGCCGATTTAGGGTCTTAAGCCCGTAACAGGCGCATTTACTACCTGATTTCGCTGAAATGCAGAAAAGTGAACTGTATTTGGCCCGTCGATGTCCGAATCAAATATGGCCCAGAACATATTTCGATATAGTTGCCATATAGACCGATCTGCTGATTTAAGGTCTTAGGCCTATAACAGGAGTCTATAGAGTCTCAGTGAGAGGTCGGGTGGCACCGGCTCTTGCACAAATACTGAGTGCCTATGATGCTCGATATGACAAGGCGAGTTATTGGCGTCTTTAAACAACCAATGGCCAACCTGTTCCCGCGGCGATCCGTACTTTGGACCGGAACGAGCTTGCTTACCTACAGCATGACGAGGATCGCCACCTCTACATGGAAATGTGGCTACAACAACAACAGAAGAACAAATACTCGTACAACGTACAGGTCGCAATTTTCATCCGATCGTCTCCAAATTTGGTACAAGCATTTTATTTGGCCTAGGGACGAATCCTATTGAGATTGAAAAAAATCGGTTCAGATTTGGATATAGCTCTCATATATATGTGCGCCCAATTTGCAGTAATACTGCAATAAAATGGTAATTTGTAAACCGATTTTCACAAAATTTTGCATGAAAGATTCTCTTCGACATTATTAGTGAATATCATAGAAATCGGCTCAGATTTAGATATAGCTCCCATATATATGTTCGCCCGATTTGGACTACAATTGCAATTACATCGTTATTTGTAAACCGATTCTCACGAAATTTCGCACGAGTCATTCTCTTATAAATCTTGACATTATTGATGAATTTCGTAGAAATCGGTTCAGATTTGGCTATAGCTCCCATATATCTTTTCGTCCGATTTGGACTAAAATTGCAATTACATCGCTGTTTGTATACCGATTCTCACGAAATTTAACACGAAGAGTTCTCTTATAAGACTCGACATTATTGATGAATTTCATAGAAATCGGTTCATATTTAGATATAGCTCCCATATATATTTTCGTCCGATTTGGACTAAAAAAGCAATTACATCGTCAGTTGTAAACCGATTCTAACGAAATTTCGCATGAGGGATTCTATTATAAGTCTCGACATTATTAGTGAATTTCATACAAATCGTCTCGTCCTCGTATGTTCGTCCGATTTGGATAATGTATTGCAATAATTTGGTCATTTGTTAACCGATTCACTCGAAAATTGGCACAAACGCTTTCCTTATGACTCCCGGCATTACTATTGAACTTTATAGAAATCGGTTCAGATTTAGTTATAGCTTCAGTATATATATTTTCGTCCGCTTTTGAATAATACTCAATAATTTTGGAATTTGTATTAAATCTTCACAAAATTTTGGACGTAAATTTCTCTTAAAACTCTTCATAGAAATGTATTCAGTTTTGGATGTAGCTCCCATATATATGCATCTCCCCATTTCCCCTTTACTAAACCATCTATCAACCGATATTCCTAATAAAAAATTTAAGCAAATTTTAAATTCGGCGACTTAGCCTGCATATCCAATATGGTGTAGGGTATCAAAAGTTCGTCTTCGCCCGACTTTAGCCCGTCCTTACTTGTTGTGTATGTCGTAGTACTTCACAAATGTCGAAAAGTTTAGGATGGTATAATCACCTCTGAAAATTTTTTCTGATGTTCTCGCCAGGATTCGAACCCAGGCGTTCAGAGTCATAAGCGGTCATGAAAACCGCTGTGCTACGTTGGTCTCCGCCTTTTTGCTTACTTTATTTAATGCCTTTGTATTTGTTATAATTCTTTACATCTTTCAATCTCACCAGCCTTTGTAAAAATTGGCACCCAAGAAGTGACCATGCCTTGAATGTCCCAAAAAAGAAGCCCCCCATAAACCAAAATTCATTTTTATGTTTTCTTTTATTCTAAGTACACACACACACTTTATTTATTTTGTTCTGTTCTGAATTAAATTAGTGCCAGTGTCCTTTTTTAAAATAATTACTTCACACCCCTTGTTAGGCAAATAAAATTAAAACGACACTGTACGGCAGTGAAAGATGGTGGACATTTTGAGGGATAAAATTGATGACAATGCGTGTTGGGCTAAATAATTTTAATGCGTCACTGAGTTCCACCACCACCATCATCCTAACACCACACCACTGTCATCACCAGCTCTAGCATTCCGACCAAAAATTTAGTCATCCATGATGGGTGTGAGTGTGTGCGAAAGGACAACAACAATAACTACTGTATGTGGTCACTTTTGCACCGAACCGCAATCACGAACGCTTCTTATCTGTAGCCAACATAATGACAAAAGCAATTTTCTGCATAAACGCACAAATACCTGTAAAATGTCAATAACACTTAACATAGCCATGGCCATGGCCAATTTCAAGAACCGTAACAAGGATACAAGAAGACAACCCAATGAGGGAGCTACTACTACAACAAACCAAGCAAACACCCATCATAATTTACACTCACTCGCATCACTATGAATTGAATGGGAAACTAAGGGTGTGTGAAGTGAAGAGTGTTAAGTGAAATACAAATAGGACTATCGATATTTTAAGGTCTAACACACAATAAAGATGAGTTGATAATATGATATTTATCTAAAAGGATAAAAGGGATAATGACATGGAATAACCCATATTTTATTACTAGGAAAAATTTTATCATTTTTATTCTAAATCAATAAAAAACCACTAACATTACTTCACTTTAACTGAGTATGACGGATCATTTGTCCCATTAGCCCACATTTGAATAGCGTTCCAAGCGCCTGGATCTTCTGCGCTCCTTCTATTATCTCTGACACAAGTTTTGAGCTGTCTCTCTAAAAAAGAGTTAATGAAAATAGAATAAATAGGAAGCTTGTTCATAGCACATAATTTTCTTTATGAAGATCTTATCAATTACACTCAAGGCATATTCCTTCTGAATTCTTTATTACATAGAGTATCAGGAATTCGAATATGCTCAATTCTTTCCTTAGATGTGCCTTGTTTTTTATTTTTCTGTATTTTAACACTACATTGAAAGACATTAAAGAGCATTTGAAAAGACGAAGATGTTAGTGGTGGTACAAGAAGTCTATCAAAGGACCACACATAAGAAATCCCAGGCATCTTCTTTGTCGTCAGCCACAGAAGAGCTAGTATTGGTTTACTCTACTTCATATCCCATTTGTGCTTACTAATATGGTGTGTGTGTGTGTGTGTGTATTTCAGCAGCATCAATAAATTCTTAAATAAATATTGAAAATTGACAGGACACCGCCCTCGTTTGTAAACTTTGTAAATAAATACATCCATCCCTATGCTAGCATCGCATGTCGGATTGTATATCTACGAGTATGGTACTAGCTTTGTTGTTACTTTGGCATATGCTCGATAGTAATTTTATCTTAAATGGTAACAAAATGTAGCTCTGCAATTGATGTCCTCCATGCGGGTAGGGGTTCAGTGACATCAACCATATGGAAAGGGGATCTTTGTCATAAGATGATATATACAAATTCTTTTTATTGCAATACATACCCGGCTTGGTACTTTTATTTAGGTCCAACTGTAAACAATTAAAAAGCCGTTAAGTTCGGCCGGGCCGAACTTTGGATACCCACCCCCCCGAGTATATATGTAAACCACCTTCGTCAAAATCCGGTCTAATTATAAACCGATCTGAACCATATACGACAAGGATGTCAAAAAGCCGAACATAAGTCACTGTGTCAAATTTCAGTGAAATCGGGTTATAAATGCGACTTTTATGGCCCAAAAACCTCAAATCAAGAGATCGGTCTATATGATAGCTATATCCAAATCTGGACCGATCTAAGCCAAATTGAAGAAGAATGTCGAAGGGCCTAACATAACTCACTGTCCCAAATTTTGGCAAAATCGGACAATAAATGCGCCTTTTAGGGCCCAAAACCTTAAATCGAGAGTTCGGTCTATATGGCAGCTATATTCAAATCTGGACCGATCTAAGCCAAATTGAAGAAGAATCTCGAAGAGCCTAACACAACTCACTGTCCCAAATTTCGGTGACATCGGACAATAAATGCGCCTTTTATGGGCCCAAAACCTTAAATCGAGAGTTCGGTCTATATGGCAGCTATATTCAAATCTGGACCGATCTGGGCTAAATTGAAGAAGAATGTCGAAGGGCCTATCATAACTAACTGTCCCAAATTTCGGCAAAATCGGGCAATAACTGCGCCTTTATGGGCCCAAAATCTTAAATTGAGAGATCGGTCGATATGGCAGCGCTATCCAAATTTGTACTGATCTGAGCTAAATTGTAGAAGAATGTCGAAGGACCTAATATAACTCATTGTCCCAAATTTCGGCGAGATCGGACAATAAATGTGGCTTTTATGGGCTTAAGACCCTAAATCGGAGGATCGGTCTATATGGCAGCTATATCCAAATCTGGACCGATCTGAGCCATATTGCAGGCAGTTGTCGAGGGGCTTAACTGAACTCACTGTCCCAAATTTCGGCGACATCGGACAATAAATGCGCCTTTTATGTGCCCAAAACCTTAAATCGAGAGATCGGTCTATATAGCAGCTATATCCAAATCTGAACCGATCCAAGCCAAATTGAAGAAGGATGCTGAAGGGCCTAACACAACTCACTGTCCCAAATTTCGGCGAGATCGGACAATAAATGTGGCTTTAATGGGCCTAAGACCCTAAATCGGAGGATCGGTCTATATGACAGCTATATCCAAATCTGGATCGATCTGAGCCAAATTGAAGAAGATTGCCGAAGAGCCTAACGAAACTCACTATCTCAAATATCAGGGACATCGGACAATAAATGCGACTTTTATGTGCCCAAAACCATAAATCAAGAGATCGGTCTATATGGCAGCTATATCCAAATCTGGACCGATCTGTGCCAAATTGAAGAAGGATTTCGAAGGGCTTAACATAACTGACTGTCCCAAATTTCGGCGACATCTGACAATAAATGAGTCTTTCATGTACCCAAAACCTTAAATCGAGAGATCGGTCTATATGGCAGCTATATTCAAATCTGGACCGATCTGGGCCAAATTGAAGAAGAATATCGAAGGGCTTAACACAACTCACAGTCTCAAATTTCAGGAAAATCGGATGATAAATGTGGTTTTTATGGGTCTAAGACCTCAAACTCGCGGATCGGTCTATATGGGGGCTATATCAAGATACAGTCCGATACAGACCATCTTAGAACTTGATCTGCTTATGAACAAGAAAAGAATCTGTGCAAAGTTTCAGTTCAATAACTCTATTTTTGAGACTGTTGAAAATGTTGCCACATGCCTACGGCCACATACGTGCAAATCGGACGAAACATATATATGGGAGCTATATCCAAATCTGAACCGATTTTGATGAAGTCTTGCAGATAGGTTAAGATCAAGAACAAAACAAACCGTGGCAAATTTTGGGCAGATCGGTTGAAAATTTTAGCAAGTAAGGCATATAAGTGAAAATCGGGCGATACATATATATGGGAGCTATATCCAAATCTGAACCGATTTTGATGGAATCTTGCAGATAGGTTAAGATCAAGAACAAAACAATCCGTGCCAAATCTTGTGCAGATGGGTTGAAAATTGTAGATACTACAGCAATTTAAGTGGAAATCGGGCGATACATATATATGAAAACTATATCCAAATCTGAACCGATTTTGATGAAATCTTGCAGATAGGTTGAGATCAGTAACAAAACAATCCGTGCCAAATCTTGTGCAGATCGGTTGAAAATAGTAGATACTACAGCAATTTAAGTGAAAATCGGGCGATACATATATATGGGAGCTATATCCAAATCTGAACCGATTTTGATGGAAACTTGCAGATAGGTTAAGATCAGTAACAAAACAATCCGTGCCAAAATCTTGTGCAGATCGGTTGAAAGTTGTAGATACTACAGCCATTTAAGTGGAAATCGGGCGATATATGAAAGCTATATCCAAATCTGAACCGATTTTGATGAAATATTGCAGACAGGTTAAGATCAGTAACAAAACACTCCGTGCCAAATTTTGTGCAGATCGGTTGAAAATTGTAGTTACTGCGCCTATTTAAGTGCAAATCGGGCGATACATATATATGGGAGCTATATCCAAATCTGAACCGATTTTGATGGAATCTAGCAGATATGGTAAGATCAGAAAAAATAATCCATGTCAAATTTTGTGCAGATCGGTTGAAAATTGTAGATACTACAGCCATTTAAGTGGAAATCGGGCGATACATATATATGCAAGCTATATCCAAATCTGAACAGATTTTGATGAAGTCTTGCAGATAGGTTAAGATCAGTAACAAAACAATCCGTGCCAAATCTTGTGCAGATCGGTTGAAAATTGTAGTAATTACGGTCATTTAAATGAAAATCGGGCGATACATTTATATGGGGCCTATATCTAAATCTGAACCGACTTTTATCAAAATCAATAACGTTCGTCCTTGAGCTAAAGAAGTGACATGTGCAAAATTTCGTGACGAGTGGACAACAAATACGACCTGCGCTTTGATTACAAGAATACATGCCTGTGAAGGCGGACAGACGGACATGGCTAAATTGAATCATAAAGTGAAACTCACATGATCGGTATACTTATCCATGGGTCCAGCTCTTCTCCTTTGATACGGTTTTAGCGGGAGTTCAGTGGACAATGTATTGCCATTGCTCCGTTAAATTATCGGGACAAGGAGTGCTTTGATCAAGTAGCATGTTGAGTATAGCTTCCGTGCAGTGTCAGATTGTGCCTTTCTCGTCATGTTAAAATGGGTGCTAACCTTTGCTGCAACAAGGTAGTGATCCAAATTTATATTCACTCCATGGTGTGCTGTAATGACTCCCAATAACTGTGCTAAGTATGGTCTAAATCGGTTTATAACCTGAAGTAGCTCCCACACAAACTGATCTCGGATCTTGAAATTTTTCCCAACGTGAAATTAAAAATTTTTCCCGACGTGTTTTGTAATGACTTCCAACAACTGTGTCCAAATCGGTTCATAACCTGATATAGCTGTCATATATACCAATCTCCCGATCATACATTTTGAGCCTATAGAGGGTGCAATTCTAATTCCATTTTGCTAAAATTTTGCAAAATGACTCCCACTTTGGTCTCCACCAGCCAAACCAAGTATGGTTAAAATCGGTTTATAACTTGGTATAGCTCCAAAAGTATAGAAATACTTATCCATTATCCTTTGTTTGCCTATAATGAGACATCTGGCAAAGAACATGACAAATTCGATCCATGGAGGAGGTTCGACCCGCACGCTTTTACTTGTTTTTATACCCACCACCATAGGATGGGGGTATTCTAATCTTGTCATTCCGTTTGTAACACCTCGAAATATTGATCTAGGACCCCATAAAGTATATACAATATATTCGTGATCGTCTCGAAATTCCGATTCGAACTAGCCATGTCCATCCTACCGTCTGTCGACATCACGATAGCGGTCGAACGCGTAGGTCCAGTCGCTCGTAATATTGCACAGATATTTTATCTTAATGAAGGTCGTTGGGGATTGCAAATGGGTTATATCGGTTCATATTTCGATATAGCTCCCATATAAACCGATCTCTCGATTTGACTTCTTGAGCCCATGTAAGCCACAATTGTTGTCCGATTTAGCTGAAAAGTGTTCCGTTATGACTTCCAACAACTGTGCCAAGTACGGTTCAAATCGGTCTATAACCGGGTATAGCTCCCATATAAACCTATCTCCCGATTTGATTTTTGATTGTGGCTCCCACAATTTTCATACGATTTGGCTGAAATTTTGCATGTGGTGTTTCGTTATGACTTCCAACAACTGTGCCAAGTATGGTTCAAGTCAATCTATAATCTGAAATATATAGATCCCATAGAAAGCGAGCTCCCCATTTAATTTCTTGAGCTCCTGGAATCCGCAATTTTCATTCGATTTGGCTTTTTATATGGAGTTCGGTTATGATTCCCAACAACTGTGCCAAATACAGTCCAATTCGTTCTACAACTAGATATAGCTCCCATATTTTAGCAGAACCCATGGTGCTGGGTTCGAAAGATTCGGCCCGGCCGCTTTTACTTGTTTTTTTTTTATTCTTAAATTTCTCATCTTTAATATCTTTTTTTCATTTCAGGTAAGATGTCTTTCGTTTTTTGGAACTTTTTCTATTTGGACTGCGTAAGTTTTTCATTAATTTGAATATTGTTTTGTTATTTGGTTAGTTTTTTGATATATTTTTTTTTTTCGTTACACTCTAATATGCCCCACTTACCATTACAATTTCATACTCCCTTTGCTGTTGGCATTCAAGGGAAAAATGTGTAGCCATTTTGAAAATAAAGATAACTGACCACCATCGTGACCACATAATGGAATGTTTGCACTTGTCACTTCTGTTCTTGATGGGTTTTTCCTTTTTAGCCATGTCTCTAAATAAACATGAGAGGATAGCGAAATGCCAAAAGAAAATACAATTTTTCTTATGAAAACAATGGTTGGTGGCCATTTTACACTATGACAATAAAAGGACTTGAAAATTGAGAACGTTATCTACCATATGTGAAATGTTAAGGATAAATTTTATGGAAAAAAATTAAATTTACTAAAGTTCTTAAATATATACAGTGGCAAAGAAAAGTCTACATACACCACTTGAAAAACAGGATTTTCAAAATGAATGAATTTTTTGTAAGATTTTTGTTTTTTTGCAAGTAGCGAACATTGTCAACATTGTTTACCATGCTTACCAGTGTCATAATTATTTAAAATTTATTGGATGAAATGTATGTAGACTTTTCTTTGCCACTGTATATTTTTAAATGAAATTTAATTTTTTGCCGAACCATAAATTGGAAAAAGTCATACCAATTAAGGATCGCCCAAACCGGATATTCCGGTTTAAGTGCTCCAAATTTATATGATAATTTTTAAAAATTTCCTAAACACAAAAGGGAATGTTCTTAAGAATCTCCTAAAATAGATCTTCAAAAAAATGTTCCCTTTCCATGTTTATACCCACCACCGTAGGATAGGGGGTATATTCATTTAGTCATTCCGTTTGCAACACATCGCAATATCAATTTCCGACCCTACAAATTATATATATTTCGGATCGTCGCAAAACTCTTAGACGATTTAACGATGTCCATGTGTCTGTCCGTCCGTCTGTTGTAATCACTCTAGAGCCTTCAAAAATTGAGATATTGAACTGAAATTTGGCACAGATACGTCTTTTTGACGCACGCTAGTAAAGTTCTTGAATGGGCCAAATCGGACCATATTTGGATATAGCTGTTATATAGACCGATTTTTCGATAAAGGGTCCAATGCCCATAAAAACTTTATTTTTCATCCGATTTTGCTGAAATTTGAAACAGTGAGTAGTTTAAGGCCTCCCGATATCTGACTCAAATATGGTTCAGATCGGACTATATTAACATATAGCTGCCATATAGACCGATCTCCCGATAAAGGGTCTGAAGCTTATAAAAGCTTTATTTATTAACCGATTTCGCTGAAATTTGCAACAGTGGGTTATTTTAGGCCTCCCGACATCTGACCTAAATATGGATAAGATCGGTTCATATTTAAATATAGCTGTCATATAGACCGATCTTTCGATAAATGGTCTGAAGGCCATAAAAGCTTTATTTATTACCCGATTTCGCTGATACTTAAAACAATGGGTTATTTTAAGCCCTCCGATATCCGACTCAAATATGGTTCAGATCGGACTATATTTAGATATAGCTGCCATATAGACCGATCTGCCGATAAAGGGTCTGGAGTCATAAAAATTTTATTTTTTAACCAATTTCGCTAAAATTTAAAACATGGAGTTATTTTAAGCCCTCCGATATCTGATCTAAGTATGGTTCAGATCGAATTTTATTTAGATATAGCTGCCACATAGATCTATATCCCGATAAAGGGTCTGAAGGCCATAAAAGCTTTAATTTTTATCCGATTTTGTTGAAATTTGGAAGAGTGCGTAGTTGAAAGCCTCCCAACTTCAGACCCAAATATGATACAGATCGGACTTTATTCAGATATAGCTGCCATATAGACCGATCTCCCGATAAACGGTCTGAAGCCCATAAACTCTTTAATTTTTATCCGATTTTGCTGAAATTTGGAAAAGTGCTCAGTTTAAAGTCTCCCAACTTCCGACGCAAATATGGTACAGATCGGACTATATTTAGATATAGCTACCATATAGACCGATCTCCCGATAAAGGGTCTGAAGGCCATAAAAGCTTTATTTTTTAACCGATTTCGCTGAAATTCGCAACAGTGAATTATTTTAGGCCTCCCGACACCTGACCTAAATATGGATTAGATCGGTCCATATTTAAATATAGTTGTCATATAGACCGATCTTCCAATAAGGGGTCTGAAGGCCATAAAAGCTTTATTTTTTACCCGATTTCGCTGAAATTTAAAACAATGGGTTATTTTAAGCCCTCCGATATCTGGTCTAAGTATGGTTCAGATCGGACTTTATTAAGATATAGATGTCATATAGACCAATCTCCCGATAAAGGGTCTGAAGACCATAAACATTTTATTTTTTAACCGATTTCGCTAAAATTTGATTATTTTTTAACCGATTTCGCTAAAATTTGAAACAGTGAGTTATTTTTAGCCTCCTGACACCCGACCTAAATATGGTTCAGATCGGACTATATTTAGATATAGCTGCCATACAGACCGATCTTTCCGATAAATGGTATGAAGCCCATAAAAATTTTATTTTTTAACCGATTTCGCTGAAATTTCGAACTGTGAGTAGGTTTAGGTCTCCCAACATCCGATTTAAATTTGGTTCTGATCGGACTATAAAGGGTGATTTTTTTGAGGTTAGGATTTTCATGCATTAGTATTTGACAGATCACGTGGGATTTCAGACATGGTGTCAAAGAGAAAGATGCTCAGTATGCTTTGACATTTCATCATGAATAG
This sequence comes from Stomoxys calcitrans, assembly GCF_963082655.1. Lineage (NCBI taxonomy): Eukaryota > Metazoa > Arthropoda > Insecta > Diptera > Muscidae > Stomoxys > Stomoxys calcitrans. The sequence continues at coordinate 54,773,452 of NC_081553.1, forward strand.
ACTTACTAACGAGCAACGCTTGCAAATCATTGAATTTTATTACCAAAATCAGTGTTCGGTTCGAAATGTGTTCAAACTTTGACAAATTTTGTTCAGCGATGAGGCTCATTTCTGGTTGAATGGCTACGTAAATAAGCAAAATTGCCGCATTTGGAGTGAAGAGCAACCAGAAGCCGTTCAAGAACTGCCCATGCATCCCGAAAAATGCACTGTTTGGTGTGGTTTGTACGCTGGTGGAATCATTGGACCGTATTTTTTCAAAGATGCTGTTGGACGCAACGTTACGGTGAATGAACACATTTCGAACCGAACACTGATTTTGGTAATAAAATTCAATGATTTGCAAGCGTTGCTCGTTAGTAAGTCTATTCATGATGAAATGTCAAAGCATACTGAGCATCTTTCTCTTTGACACCATGTCTGAAATCCCACGTGATCTGTCAAATACTAATGCATGAAAATCCTAACCTCAAAAAAATCACCCTTTATTTAGATATAGCTGCCATATAAACTGATCTGCCGATAAGGAAACTGAAGCCCATAAAAGCTTTATTTATCACCCGATTTCGCTGAAATTTGAAACAGTGAGTTTTTCTGAGCTTCACGATATACGACCTTAATATGTTTCAGATCGGTTTATAATTGGATATATCTGCCAAAAAGACCAATATTTTATTCTACAAAATTGAATAGTGACATATATATTAGACCTCTCAATGTCGAATTTGGGTGCATATGATATCCAATTTTCACCGGATTTTGACGATAGGGCATTTACATATATACCCGAGGTGGTGGGTATCCAAAGTTCGGCCCAGCCGAACTTAATACCTTTTTACTTGTTATAGTCTTTCAAAAGTTTGTTGTTGGACCAGCAAACAAATCAAATTTAAATTAAAATCCAACCTTACGTTTTCTTAACTGACAATGCGTTTTGGCTCTTCATCGTCATCTTCGTTTAGGGTCTATTGTTTACGGTTTGTCATTCGCTCAACCACTTGAGTTTGTTGTTTTAGACAGTCATCATCCAACCATGGACCATCTTTTCAGGGTTAAAAACAATTTCTACGTCTTTCTGTTTTTTCCTAAAACCACTTGAAATGAAGTAAAAAAAAACGATAACGAAATAAAAAAATGGCATAACAAATTTAGTTGGAGAATACTATCTTCAATAAACAAATAAATTTAAATATGAGGTAGACCATTTAAGCCGTATGGATAATAAGTGGAAGTTAAAAACTTTTAAGGTTAAGAATCATAGGCCTTGGTGTTCATGTTTAGGGTTATGAGAATGTTATATACGTTACTATAATGTTTAAATGCCGATGGTTAAAAAACTCAATTAAAATAATTCAATCACTACGGTATTCCCCACTTTTTTTTATTTTTAAGCTTCCTTACTTCTTTTTGACACATAATCGTTTCCCTTCCTTCTACCCAATACCACAATTTTGTTGTAAAACATTTGTATTCCTAAGATTAATTTATAGCAACAGATACTTTCAACAAAATAAACAAATGAATATGTAAGTGTTAATGAAATCATGCTTATCTTAGCCTTCCAATCCCTCCAGGCCTTTTGTTGGTCCCTGACAAGTTCAATTTAGTTGTTGTCGATCTAGCAAAACCCACACAAAGTCTGTTGACTGCAACTGCATTACAAACATGAAGCCGAGTCTCATATTAACAATGACATCCTTAAAATGCATGTTTATGTCAGGCTAAAAACAAAATGCAATTATTTAAGCCAGTCCCCAGCCATGGTCGGTTCCATTCGCAAAGCAGTAAAATAAAACACACAAATAACTGGTAAACTAGGAAAGGGTGTTGCGAGATAAGGAATGATGGAAGTTTTGACGAAGATAAAAATGTATAACAAAAATTATACTCTCCCAGTTCAAAAAAAAAAAAGCAATCAAAGGACGGCTCATGCGTCTAGAGGTAAAACAATTGGATTTTTTATATCTTTGTTACCCACCCCCCACCTTGGGAACACACCACTATGGATTCTGCTTAAATATGGGAGCTATGTCTGGTTATAGACCGAATTGGACCGTACTTGACACAGTTGTTGGAAGTAATAACAGAACACAATGTTCAAAACTTCAGCCAAATCTGACGAAAATTGAGGCTTCCATGGGCATAAGAATTTAAATCGGGAGATCGTTTTATATGGAAGCTATATCAGGTTCTTGACCGATTTAAACGGTACTTGGCACAGTTGTTGGAAATCATAACAGAACACCACAAGTAAAAGTAAGCCAAATCGGACAAAAATTGCATCTTGTATGGACTCAAGCAGAAAAATCGGGAGATCGGTATATATGGGAGCTATATCAGGTTATAAACCGATTTGGACCGTACATGGCACAGTCGTTGGAAGTCATAATAGAACACAATGCTCAAAATTTCGGCCAAATCGGAGGAAAATTGCAGGTGCTCAAGATTCAAATCGGAAGATCGGTTTATATGTGAGCTACATCTAAATCTGGACCGATATGGCCCATTTGCAATACCCAACGACGTACATCAGTATTAAGTATCTGTGCAAAATTTCCAGCAGATAGCTTAACGCGTTCGACCGCTATCGTGATTTCGACCGACGGACGGACATGGCTAGATCGAATCAGAATGTCGAGACAATCCAAAATACAATATATATACCCAGATCAATATTCAGAGGTGTTACAAACGGAATGACTAGATTAGTATCCTATGGCGGTGGGTATAAAAATCAATTTGTGTTTGTTTGTTCCGTATAGACTCAAAAACGGCTGAACCGAATATATCGAAATTTTCACAGATTTTGTAGGTTGGTCTGAAAAGAAACATAGGCTATATAATTTTTTGATATTCCGGGAGGGGGGCGGACCCTCCCCTTATCCCAAAAGTACTTACCAAAAATTTAAGTCTACCGATTGGGACAATTCAAATGAAAGGTATTCAGGAGTAGACTACGAATTTCATAATAAACATTGGGTCCATGTAACTGGAGGGCCGCCCTTACCCCTAAATATCGGAAGGTGGCGGACCCTCCCCCATTACCCCAAAAACTTCACCCAAAAAGAAAAATGGACCGATAAGGACAATAGGGGTCTTAAATGAATAGTATTCGGGATTAAATAACGAATCTGACATACAAATTCATGCCGAAGTTCAGGGGGTCACTCGAACCCCCCAAAATCGCCAAAAATGGACACATTAGCCAATCACGGCTATATGGGGCTCGGTTTGTTTGTTTGTTCCGTACAGACTCAATAAGGGCAGAACCGATTTTCTTGACATTTTGTGTAAATTGGTCTGAAAGGAAACATAGGCTATATAATTTTTCCATATCGGAAGGGGGGCGGACCCACCTTCATATGCCAAAACACCACCCAAAATCAAAAGTGGCCCGATCGGGACAATATGGATATCAAATGAAAGGTATTGGAGACTAGAATGCGAATATTGTGTTAAAATGTGAGTCTAAGTACCCATCGGGTTGTCCCAACTTCAAAACTCCCCCCAAACAGACATATTTGACGTTCATGTCAATATGGGGCTCAAATGAAAGGTATTCGGAAGTAGATTTCGAATCTAGCATACAAAATTATATCAAAGTATAGGGGGTACCCTACCCCCCAAAAACGCCTCAAATTGCCATAAGACCCATTATGATTATATGGGACCCGGCTGAAACGATTTTCTTAAAATGTTCACAAATTGTGTATATTTATATGGAAGGAAGGAAGGAAACATAGGTCACATAATTTGTAGATATCAGGGGGCGGACCCTCCAACTTACCCCAAAAACGCCACCCAAAACCAAATGTGGATCGATGAGCATAATATGGATATCAAATGAAAGGTCGTGGAGACTAGAAAACGAATATCATAGTAGAATTTGGGTTCAATTACCCAGCGGGCCTCCCCCCAACCCCAAAACTCCTCTTAAAAGATATATTCGACGTCCATGTCAATATGCGACTCAAATGAAAAATATTCGGCAGTAGATTACAAATATGTCATAAAAAATTAGCTCCTAGTAATAGATGGTCACACCACCCCCAAAATACCCCCAAATGGGCGTACTAGCCAACCTGAATGAATAGTAGTTGAGAGTAGATTACGAATATGACATTAAAATTTGCGTTCAAGTTTATTTGGCGCTTTTCCTCCTAAATCTACGTCAAATAGGTTAATTGACCCATTATGACAATATGCGACTCACATGAAAAGTAATTGAGACTAGAAAACGAATTTAATATCACATTTGGCGCCTAGTGTTTGGGGGTACGCCCTAAAGCACCCCCTAAACTGAACTTCATTTCAGACTATGGCAATGTTGAGCTCAAATCAATGGTATTTGGGTGTAAAGAGCAAATTTGATATCTATTTTCAGAGCAAAATGCCAGCGGTCTCCCTAGTCCCAAAATACCTTCCAAACGATTCATATTTACCGACCATGGCAATATGGGGCTCAAATTAAAGGAATTTGGGAGTACAGCACGAATTTGATATCCATATTTGAGTCCCTCCTCCAAAAAAGCACTTCTCCTAACCGTAATTTTTAAAAACACGAGATCTCGGAGATTGGTAATACGATTCGTTCGCATTTTTTTTTTTACCCCAAAAATTTTGTACGACGTGTTTAGCTTTGACTTTCAACAACTGTGCTAAGTATGGTTCAAGTCGTTCCATAACCTGATAAAGCTGCCATATAAACCGATCTCGAATTTTAACTTCTTGAACCACTAGGGCGCGTAATTTTTATCCGATTTGGCTGAAATGACGCATGACGTGTTTTGTTATGATTCCCAACAAATGTGCCGAATATGGTTCAAATTAGTCTATAACCTGATATAGCTGCCATATAAACCGATTTGGGATTTTGCCTTCTTGAGCCTCTAGAGGTCGCAATTATCCGATTTGTCTGAAATTTTGTACAACGGAGAACCCAAAGGCCGCAATTCCTATTCGAATTGGTTAAAATTTTACACAGCTCTCCAACATTTAATTTAATTATGGTCCATAACTTGATATCGCTCTAATAGCAGAGCAAATCTTTTCTTTTATCCTTTTTTCGCCTAAGAAGAGATACCGCGCAAAGAACTCGACTAATGCGATCCATGGTGGAGGGTATATAAGATTCAGGTCGGCCGAACTTAGCACGCTCTTACTTGTTTTGTTCATATGAAGTTTTGGCGATATAAGTCTTAGACCCATAAAAAGCGCATCCATTGTCCAATTTCGCTAAAATTTGGGACAGTCAGTTATGTTAGGCCCATCCACATCTTTGTTTAATTTGGCTCTGATCGGTTCAGATTTGGATATAGTTGCCATATATATCCTTCTCCCGATTAAAGGTTTCAGGCCCATAAAAAGTAAATTTATTAACGATTTAGCTGAAATTAGATACAATGAGTTGCACTAGGCCATTCGACATTCGTACCTTGTATGGTCAGGATCGGTCTATATTTCGATAAAGCTGCCATATAGACCGATCTCCTAATTTAAGATCATGAGCCCATAATATGCGCATTTATTGTCCCATTTCGCAGAAATGTGGTATACCGAGTTGTGTTATGCTGCTCGACACAACTCTTCAAAACGGCCTAGATCAAACAAGATTTAAATATAGCTGCCATATATACCGATCTCACGATTTCCGGCTTCAGGCCCATAAAATGGGAATATTTTAAACGATTTCGCTGAAATTAAGCACATGGAGTTCTGTTGGGTCCTTCGACATTCGTACCGAGTATGATCAAGATCGAGCTATGTTTGGACATAGACGCCAAATATAACAATCTCCAAATTTAAGTTCTTGGGACAATAAAATCATGTTTTTTGCTCAATTTCGCTGAAATTTGACACATTGGGCTGTGTTAGGCTCTTCGACTTTCGCGTTCAGTATGGTCCAGATCGGTCAATATTTAGATATAGCTGCCATAAAGACCGAGCTTTAGGGTCTAAAGACAATAAAAGGTGTACTTATTCTCCGATTTTGCTGAAATTGAAAACAGTGAGTTGCACTATCCGACCGAATATGGTGTATATCGGACCATATTTACATATAGCTGTCATATAGACCGATATGCCGATTAGGGGTCTTAACCCTATAACTGGCGCATTTATTACCCGATTTTGCTAAAACTCACACCACTGAATTTTATCCGTCGACATCCGAACCAAAAATGGTCCAGATCGGAACATATTTGGATATAGCTGTCATACAGACCGATCTGCTGATTTTGGGGCTTCCAACAGGAGCATTTATTATCCGACTTCACTGAAATTTGAAACAGTGAGCTGCTAAGACATCCGACATCCAACCCAAAAATGGTCAAGATCGGAACATATTTGAATGTAGCTGTTACAAAGACTGAGCTGTGGACGCAGCGTCTTAAGCCTATAACAGACGCATTAATACTCCAATTTTGCTGTAATTTGAAACAGGAGCTACTTTAAGACTCCCGATATCCAACCCATTTATGGTCCAGATCGGACCATATTTGGATATAGCTGTCATATAGAACGATCATCCGTATTAGGGCTTAATCAACCATTTGAACGGCGCATTTGTTATCCGATTTTGCTTAAATTTCGATCTGTTACTTGTATAGAGCTTCTTGGCACCTGAACCAAATATGGTTAAGATCGGACTATATTTGGTTACTAACATGGATTATAGAAAATATATCCATGGTGGTGGTATCAAAAGTTCGGCACGGCTGAACTTAATGTGTTTTTACTGTTTATTTTATTTTATTTTATTTTATTTTTATTTTAATTTAATTTGATTTAATTTAATTTAATTTTATTTTATGTTATTTTATTTTATTTTATTTTATTTTATTTTATTTTATTTTATTTTATTTTTATTTTAATTTAATTTATTTTATTTTATTTTATTTTATTTTATTTTATTTTATTTTATTTTATTTTATTTTATTTTATTTTATTTTATTTTATTTTATTTTACTTTATTTTATTTTATTTCTTTCATTTTATTTTATTTTATTTTATTTTATTTTATTTTATTTTATTTTATTTTATTTTATTTTATTTTATTTTATTTTATTTTATTTTATTTTATTTTATTTTATTTTATTTTATTTTATTTTATTTTATTTTATTTTATTTTATTTTATTTTATTTTATTTTATTTTATTTTATTTTATTTTATTTTATTTTATTTTATTTTATTTTATTTTATTTTATTTTATTTTATTTTATTTTATTTTATTTTATTTTATTTTATTTTATTTTATTTTATTTTATTTTATTTTATTTTATTTTATTTTATTTTATTTTATTTTATTTTATTTTATTTTATTTTATTTTATTTTATTTTATTTTGTTTTATTTTGTTTTATTTTATTTTATTTTATTTTATTTCTCCCCCAGTTTTTTTTTATAAAGTATCTCTTTTTTGCCACCGAGATTTTCTCATTAATAGTTACTTTGTAGTTTTCGCCACAAGCTACTCTGCATGTGATCTCATAACTTTTGTATCCCATCCACAGCAATTCTTTGTCATCGTCATCATCTCCCTACAAAAGCTGCAATCATCTCTATCGCCCTGACACTTTCAAGTACTTTTATTTCTTTCTCTGTTTTTTTCTCAGAATTTAGAAAAGAAAAATAAATTTCTTAGAAATTATGAACTCCAGCAACCCCGAAACAATGTTCGTGAATTTGCGATAAAACACGTACACTTTGAAATGGTATGAACATATCTACATCACTAATTGTCTACATCTCCTGTGGTGCTTCTCATCTCAAAGTTTTCGCTCTCGCTCTTTTCGGTGAGTGATGGTAACCAGTAAATGTTCCGCTGGCCAACGTTGGTAACAATTGAAATTCAAAATGAAATGAAAAAAAAAAAAAAACATTCTCAAGTGTCTTTGTTTTGCCTTTAATGTTGGGAAAGTAAATAATGCTTTCTGTTGGAAACGTAAAAAATGCGTAGAAATATTATTTGCTGATTTTATTTTGTTGTGTTGTTATGAAATCCCATACAATAAAGTGGGTAACTAGAAGTTCAGTTGGAACTAAAAATGCCAAAATAGTGTCACATTGAATAAAAAATAGAAAAAATTTCTGAAGAATTGGGATTTATTTAAGTTTTATAGTACCATCACTAAACCTAGGGTACTAGGGAATCGAATAGACTAACCAAAGATAAAAATTGCAAATAATAATAAGTGCCCCAGTAACTGAGCTTGTGGCGAGCTCCTCTTGCCAATGCATGTTCCTCTACCACCGGATTGTTGTTTGCTGCTGTGTCACAATGAATAAGTTATTATATATTGAATAAGATAAGTTGCGAATGATCCGAACCACCCTTATATACACTTAATTCGTTGTTTGCATTGTATGTATATTGCATTCATATTTGCAATAATCGTTGGATAACCTACCATAACGATTCTTCTAAAAATCTTTAATATTTGTCATTTTAGAAGTTATGTACGAATTGATAGACAATATGGTATACGACTGTCAATGTCACTAAGGAAAATGTCTCATAAAAAGTTTTTTTATACACCATAGACTGGGGTATACTAATTTCGTCATTTTGTTTGTAACTACTCGAAATATTCGTCTGATACCCTCTAGCCATGTCCGTCCGTCCGTCTGTCTGCCGAAAGCACGCTAACTTTCGAAGGAGTAAAGCTAGCCGTTTGAAATTTTGCAAACATACTTTTTATTAGTGTAGATCGGTTGGGATTGTAAATGGGCCATATCTGTCCATGTTTTGATATAGCTGTCATATTAACCGATCTTGAATCTTGATTTCTTGAGACTCTAGAGGGCGCAGTTCTTATACGATTGGAATGAAATTTTGCACGACGTGTTTCACTATGATTTTCAAAAACTGAGCTAAATTAGCTTCAAATTGGTCAGTTAACTGATATAGCTGCCATAGAAACCGATCTTGGACCTTGACTTCTTGAACCTGTAGAGGGCGCAATTCTCAGATTTGAATGAAATTTTGCACGAAGTATTTTGTAATGATATCCAACAATTCCTATCCAATTTGACTGAAATTTAGCATGACGTATTTTATTATGACTTTCAACAACTGTGCCAAATAAGGTTCAAATCTGTTCATAACCTGAAATAGCTTCCATATAAACCGATCTCGGATAGTGATTTCTTAAGCCTCTAGAGGTCGCAATTATTATCCGATTTGCCTGAAATTTGGTATGACGGATCCTCTCATGGCCATCAACATTATTGTTAATTATGGTCTCAATCGGTCTATAGCCTGATACAGCTTCCATATGAATCGATCTCTGTATTTTACTTCTTGAACCCCCAAAGGGCGCAATTCTTATTCGAATTTGCTGACATTTTACACTGGTCTCTAACGTATAGTTTAATTGTGGTCCGAACCGGGCCATATATTGATATCGCTCTAATAGCAGAGCAAATCTTTTATCCTTTTTTTGCCTAAGAAGAGAAGCCAGGAAAAGAACTTGAAAAATGTGATCCATGGTGGAGGGTATAAAAGATTCGGCCCGGCCGAACTTAGCACGCTTTTTTTTATCAAAACAAGAGATAATAACTGATCCCAAGAATCCCCTACATTCAATCCAAAATGGTTTTACTTCACCTTACGAAAATGCAAATTCAAATTTGGACATGAACATTCCATTAAGTAACAGGGGCAAACTTCTTACATATTGATAAGTGCTGTCCGATTCAAGGTTAGGCTCAATCACAAGAGCCCTTTTTATAGGCGAGTCGGAAAGGCGTGCCGCAGTCCGACTCCTCTTTGGCAAGAAGTTTTTACATTGCATAGTACCTCACAAATATCGTTTATCCAGAAGGGGATAAACACCGTAAAAAATTGTTTGTGATATTCTCGCCAGGATTCGAACCCAGCATTTAGGATCATAGGCGGACAAGTTAAACATGCCTCTTATGGCAGTGAAGCTAACTACTGGAAAAAAAAATTCTGATGTTCTCGCCAGGAATCGATCCCGTTCAGCGTCATAGGCGAACATGCGCTACGGTGGCTTCCAACTCCACCTTATCACTCCACTAAAAACTGGCCAAAATGTTCATAGTTAAGTACCATATGAACCGATCATTCGATTTCATTTTTGAATTTGTAGAAATCTCAATAAATTCTGATTTGAGGGAAATGTGGTACTGCAAATTTAGTGCGTTCAGTACATTTCAGATATCGATCACACCATATGCAAATTGCAAATTTTGCCCATGAACATTCCACTAAGGAACAGGGGCAAACTTCTCACATATCAATGAGTGCAGTCCGATTCAAGTTTAAGTTCAATGATAAGGGGCCTCCTTTTTATAGCCGAGTCCGAACGGCGTGCAACACCTCTTTGGAGAGTAGTTTTACCTGGCATAGTACCTCACAAATGTTGCCATCATTAGGAGGGGAAAACCACCGGTGAAAATTTTTTCTAATGGTCTCGCCAGGATTCGAACCCAGGCGTTCAGCGTCATAGGCGGACATGCTAACATCTGCGCTACTTTGGCCTCCACTATATACAGTGCTAAAAATCCTGAATAGATAAAGCTCCCATATATCCACGATATAACATCCAAAAGCTAGGAGTATTTTAAAAGAAACCGGGTTTGTTTGTGTTATTTTCAGATTCAGGGGCTCAAGAAGTCAACTCGGAAGATCGGTGTATATGGGAGCTATCTCAGGTTACAGACCGATTCCCATCACACTTGGCACGAATTGTTGAAAGTTGTAACAGAACACCTCGCGCAAAATTTCTGCTCAACCAGACATCAATTGAGGTTTCTAGGGGCTCAAGAAGTCAAATCGGGAGATCGGTTTATATGGGCGCTATATCAGGCTATAGACCAATGAATGTGTTAGGTGTGTGGTAACGAGGATCTCCTTAGGTCTGAGAGAGTCAGGTATGTGGCGCTCCTCAAACTTTGTTCAGAGCTCTACTCCTGTCGGAACTTGATAGGAAGGAGTATGGGGCTTATAGACCGATGAATATGTTGGCTGTATGGTAACGAGGATCTCCTTAAGTCTGAGAGAGTCAGGCATTTGGCGCTCGTCAAACTTTGGTCACAGCTCTACTACTGTAGGAACTTGATAGGAAGGAGTTGGCGGCTTAGGCCGGGGATGATCTAAGCCCCCTATGCCTGTTTAGTGTGGCAATGGGCTCTGGCCAATTGTGCCCTCCGCAGGATGATCGAGAAGATACAGAGTACCGCGGCGGCGCTGATCTCTGGAGAAAAGAGGAGGGCCTCGTGAGATGCGTTGAATATCATGATGTTGGTTGTGTGATAACGAAATCGCCTTAAAAATTGAAAGAGTCAGGTATTTGGCGCTCCTTAACCATTGGTCAGAGCACTATTCCTGCCGCCACATGATAGGTAGGAGTTTGAGGCTTAGGCAGGGGATGATCTAAGCCCCCTATGCATGCTTACTGTTGCAATGGACTCTGAACAGCTGTGTCCTTCGCAGGATGATCGAGAAGGAACCGAGTACCACGGCGGTGCTGATCTCTGGAAAAAAGAGTGGCGACTCGTGAGATGCGCTAAATTCCCTTATGTTGGGTGTGTGGAAACGAGGATCTCCTTAGGTCTGAGAAAGTCAGCTATGTGGCGCTCCTGTAACTTTGTTCAGAGCTCTACTCCTGTCGGAACTTGATAGGAAGGAGTATGGGGCTTATAGACCGATTAATATGTTGGCTGTATGGTAACGAGGATCTCCTTAAGTCTGAGAGAGTCAGGCATTTGGCGCTCGGCAAACTTTGGTCACAGCTCTACTCCTGTAGGAACTTGATAGGAAGGAGTTGACGGCTTAGGCCAGGGATGATCTAAGCCCCCTATGCCTGTTTAGTGTGGTAATGGGATCTGGACAATTATGCCCTCCGCAGGATGTTCGAGAGGGAACTGAGTACCGCGGCGGCGCTGATCTCTGGAGAAAAGAGGAGGATCTCGTGAGATGCGTTGAATATCATGATGTTGGTTGTGTGATAACGATATCGCCTTTTTGAGGGGCTCAGGAGTTTGGCGCTCCTAAACCATCGGTCAGAGCTCTACTCCTGGCGCGGCATGATAGGAAGGAGTTAGGGGCCTAGGCCGGGGATGATCTAAGCCCCCTATTCATATTGAGTGTTGCAATGGACTCTGGACAACTGTGCCCTCCGTAGAATGATCGCGAAGGTACTGAGTACCGCAGCGGTGCTGATCTCTGGAGAAAAGAGTGGCGACTCGTGAGATGTGCTGAATACCCTTATGTTGGGTGTGTGGAGACGAAGATCGACCTACAACTAAGTGGATCTGGTATTTGGCGCTTCTTCAAGATTGGGCATTCCTCTGTGTCTGGAGGAATGCATTATGCGGCGCCATTGATTATATACCAGAGAAGTCATTTCTTGTTGACGGTTTCAATGTAATTTTCCCGAAAGGGTCTCTGGCCTGGGGGCAAAATGCAAATTTTGCCCATGAACATTCCACTAAGGAACTTCACATATCAATGAGTGCAGTCCCATTCAAGTTTAAGCTTAATGATAAGGGGTCTCCTTTTTATAGCCGAGTCCGAACGGCGTGCGACACCTCTTTGGAGAGAAGTTTTACATGGCATAGTACCTCACAAATGTTGCCAGCATTTGGAGGGGAAAACCACCGCTGAAAAGCGTCATCGGAGGACATGTTAACCTCTGCGCTACGGTGGCCTGGGGGCACCCTGTCTTTTATGGGAATTACTGTATATACAAAATGCAAACTTCCGCCTGGACATTCCATTGAGGAACAGGAGCAAACTTCTCACATATCATTGAGTGCTGTTCCATTCAAATTTAAGCTCAATGATAAGGAACCTTCCTTTCTTAGCCCAATACAAACGGCGTCCCTCTTTGGAAAGATGTTTGCTTCTATGCAGTACCGCACAAATGTCGTCTGCACCAGCCACTGGAAATTTTTATTTGATCTTCTCGCCAGGATTCGAAGCCAGGTGTTGAGTGTCGTAGGTGGTTAAGCTAACACCTGCGCAAAGGTGGCCTCCTGCTGTTTATACGCATGCGTGTAAATTGGATAGGGTCCCCGGAACAGAAGTCTTCATTAAATTCCATGCTATCTGGGAATCTAATAGGCTTTTGGACGGATGTAGTGTCTTTCAGGTAGAGGTCTTCGAGGTCCCAAATGTATGGTGACTAGGGCCCTGCTGTTGTTGTAGCTGTTTGTTGTGTTCTATCTTTCTAGGGTCCTGTCATCGGGTCATACGAGTTTGTTACTGTTTAGACAATGCGAATAGCTTCTTCGAACTATGGGAAATGCTCCTCTATGACTGCGCGAATGAGGCTGTCTAGTGCTGTATTTTGCACTGTGGCGAAGGCCCTTGGCCAAGTATTTAACGTAAAAGGACCTCGATTTTCCTGAGGTTGAGGAAGCATGACCTCGAAATGCTGATAGGAGCCCTGAATGGTCATTGCAAGGCCAGGTCTTTTACATCGCGCAAGGAGAGAAATATTTCTACAGGATGAGCCATGACGTGGAGGAGTTGGAAACCATCAAACACCTTGTGTGTCACTTCTGCGTATTTGCGAGAAGAGACAAGTTAGTTGGTCAACACTTCTTTCAGTGTCTGGATGTCCTCCAGGCTTTTAGTCATTTTATCATTCTGGAGTTCCGCGTGAATTGGCAGTCTGGACCATACTCACACCGGAGAGGGTATGCTCTAGTATAATTTTTCGTTTTTTCTTTCATTTAGCTACCGCATAGATTGTTCTCCCGATTAACGTTCTAGAACCCACACAAAAGCCATTAATAACCCAATCTGTACGAAATTTGGGTATCCTGGTTATACCACACCTTCCTGGTGTAGGGTATCACAATCGTAGAATACAATATAACTTCGAATAAATTTAATTGATATCGGACTATTGCTGAAAATCTCAATAAAAATCATATTTAACTTAAGTAGGTCGAAATTAAATGTACGACTATGGCGATGATGATGATTCAAGGCATGTGTGTGCGATTAACGTGAACGAAAGATTCGGAAGGGAGGATAATAACAAACAAACGCAGCACTTACTGCGAGGGATGTTTGTTCTTTGCCATGCTGGTTGATGGTTGCTTTCTGTTCTCAAGTACCATTGAGGCAGGCAGCCAGCCAGCCAGTCAGCCAGTCAGCCATCCAAGCAACCAGCCAGCAACCGGCGGAGCAGACCTCCAACCTTTTATCCACTGAGCCATCCAGCCAGCCAGCCAGCCTATTGAGATGCCTTAGTCTGTAGTCGGCTGTGTAAAGTATGTGTGAATGAACAATCAATCAGCGAGGACAGTTTATATTTGACGGGCAATGAAGTAGGACGTGTGTTTTCCTGTATGTGTTACAAAATAATTGAGAGAGCGAGAGCGACAAAAGGATTTATCCCTTGATCGATTGGTTTTCCAACTATCGGATATGGTCAAAATGGAAGATTATTTGTGAAAAATAGTGAAATATAAAAAAAGTTGGAGCTCAAGCAATCCCAGAAGTTTAGAGAAGAATTGAATCAAAAAAATGACAAAATTGTCAAAATGACAAAAAATTGCAAAAATTTTGAATTTTGAGATATATAAAAAAAAAAATTTTATTTAAATAATAAACAAGAATAATTAAAAGGTGCAGAACAAAGTGAGAAAAATCTTTAAAAAAAAACGATTTTAAAAATTATACTCTAAAAAATAATTTTTATTAAAAAAAAAAATTTACAAAAAAATTTTAAAAATTAGATTTTAAAAATATTTTATTTAAAAAAATCAAAAAAATATACAAAAAAAAAATGAAAAAAGTTTAAAAATCAAAAAAAAAATTAAAACAAATTAATAAATTTAAAAAAATGTTTGATTTTGAGATAAAAGCTAAAAACAAGGTTTATATAAGTATGATAACCAAAATAAATAATAGCTTCAAACAAAGTGAAACAAATTTATCCTAAATTAAAATTGAAAAAAAATTTTAAAAACAAAATACTAAAGAATTTGTTCGAAATGTTACAAAAAATTGTACAATAAAGTTATAAAAAATGTTTAAACCAAATTTTTAGCATAACCATCAACATAGAAAATCAATCAGTTTTCTATAGAAAAAAATGAGAACATATAAAAAAAAATTTAAAAAAATTTTAAAAAAATTATAAAAAATTTTAAAAAAAAAATTTTAAAAAAAAATTGTAAAAAAAAATTTTAAAAAAATTTAAAAATGGAAAAAATATTAAAAATATTTATTTAGTTTTTTGTGCATATAAATCGTAAAATGTATGCAAAACATAAATAAAAATGTAAAAAAAAATATTCAAATATTTAAAAATTTTAAAATTTATGGAGGAAAATAAAGTACAAAGTCTAAAATAAATAAAAAAATAATTAATTCACAAACTATAACTATTAACTCATAGTTTTATAAAGGTTTTTATTCAGTGAAATTGAAAAAATCAACATACAAGTAAGATTTTCATTTTAATTCATATCATTATATAAAATAAAAAAATCTATATTAAAAAAAAAATCCGAAAAACTAAAAAAAAAAATATGTAAAATTTTTAAGTTTTTTTTTCATCCCTTGAACCTCAAAATTTAAAATATGAGAAATTTTTCCATTCTCCCATAATCTGTAAAAACGTTTTCTTAGCCTCCTTTAGTTGTTTTTACCAATTCCCAATTTTTATTTGCAATTTTCGCTATAATCTTAAGCTTTTGTTTTCATCCAAATATGCATTTGGATTAAAATTTTTCGGCAAGTGTCTAGGATTGTGATTTTGAACGGCTGTCGGCTGCCATACAATCCATCAAAGCCAACGGCGGCATCGACGGCAATCTTTTCAATTCACTGCCATCACAACAAAGGATTATAATTCATCCCTAAATAAAATCGGGAAAAAAAAATTCCCATCGTCTCTCATACCCCTAAAGAGGATTAGTGAAATATGTTCTGTGTTGTTGTTGTTTTTGTTATTGTTTTTTCGAATGTGCCCTAAAACTAATGACCGTTTAAAAAGTTGTTGAAATGTGTGAAAGTAGTCAATTAAAAAGCCGACGGCAATTCATTCACCTCTGCTGCCTTAGAGGGTTGTGTTTGATGTGTTACAACAATGCCGTCGGCTTACAACAGCCTTCCGTTTACAAAGGTTGTGGTGTTGTAATTATTCCCTAATTTGACAAGGCCATTAAAGCGGGGCATTACTCCCTTTTATTGGGTTTTGATTTAATAGTGAGATATATTTGCAGTACCTGATCTGAGTACCTGTTGAGGTGTTAGTGAATGGTGTTGCTTTAAAAATTTTATGGTATGAGTAAAAAGTGATTTTTAAAAATTGGAAAAAAATACTTTTCAAGCATTCGAAAAAATCTATCAAAATTTTAAAATTTTTCAATCTAAAACCCTTGAGGCTGATTTCCGTCGGAAAAATTGTTGTAGAGCGAAATGGTTGATACCGACGGCATTTTGTGTCAGAAAATAGCTACTCATGTCAATCCAACAAACTAATCGCAGTATGAGATTTGTGCTCTCAGGAATCGTAAAATTATGGGTAAAACCCATAACCTTCTCCATGCGCCAAGCCATCCTAATTGCTTCAGTTTAAGTTCATTTGGAGTGGTGCTATATATAAAGCAATTGAGTGGCTTAAGGTAACCCCGAAACCGCAACCCAATATAATTCAAGATAATGGATTTTTCAGAAACAAATTTCACAAACTAAAAAGTGAACCAGTAAGAAAAAGCTAAAGTCAAATTTTGCCTATGAACATTCCACTAAGGAACAGGGGCAAACTTCTCACATATCAATGAGTGCAGTCCGATTCAAGTTTTAGCTAAATGATATGGGACCTCCTCTTTATTGCCGAGTCCGAACGGCGTGTCGCAGTGCGACACCTCTTTGGAGAGGAGTTTTTGCATGGCATAGTACCTCACAAATGTTGCCAGCATTAGGAGGGGAAAACCACCGCTGAAAATTTTTTCTAATGGTCTCGCCAGGATTTGAACCCAGGCGTTCAACGTCATAGGCAGACATGCTAACCTCTGCGCTGCGATGGCCTCTACTTAAAAAAAAAGAAGTAAAAGAAGTTAAGTTCGTCCGGGTCAGGAGTTTACATTGAGAACCCAGGGACTGAGATCTGTTTTAGACTGGCTGACCATAATACGGTCTTGCAGGCGGAGATCCGAACAATCACGGAATGCGTCAAGTGGTGTGGTGCTAACGCGAAGACCTCGAGTGTGAACATCTTTACCGACAGTAAAATTGCCATAAGGGCAATAACAGAGTAAGAAGGAGATTAACGCCCTCTCTGAGGATGGCAAAATCCGCATCGTTTGGGTGTCGGGCCATAATTTGGCCGTGAAGACCAAAGGACTGCCGTTAATAAACTTGGTTAACTCGAAACCTTTCGGGTCGACGCAGTCCGAGTTAAGGGAGTGGGCGACGAATGCGTATGCAACATTGGGGAACAGCAAAACGGTCGGTAGGACGGCGAAAATCCTCTGGGGAGATTCAGATCGTGAGAAGACGAGGCTTTTACTGAAAGGAAGCAAGAAGGAGGCCAGTATAGCTATTGGTATCATAACGGGACACATAAGACTACGAGCTCACTTATGTAAAATCGGTGCGGCAAGTGAAAGCGTGTGTAGGGCATGCGGGGAAGATGATGAGACATTGGAGCATTTCCTTTGTCGTTGCCTGGCTTTTGCGTCTGACATGTACCGGCACTTAAGTGGAGACACAATACCAGACATGAACCAATTTAGGGGAGTGGTATTGAAAAAAATTATGGATTTTGTAAGTAGCACGGAATTCCTAACTTAAAATTTACTTTTTAGAGGTTACTTTATAGTTTTTGGAGCTCACAACAAACCGATTACTGGCTTAGGTGTATGACCATAGTGGCATGGAGCGAAAGCAGCTTTATCCCATTTGGAGCAAATTCGACACAGATATTGAAAGGTCTAATAGATATAAGTCACTGTTCAATTGTGCAGAAGGAAATATTGGCGTTTTTGATAGCCATATCCAAATATAGACCGATCTGAACCATATACAACACGGATGTCGAAAAGCCTAACGTAAGTCACTGTGTCAAATTTCAGAGAAATCGGACTTATAAAAGTGGGTTTTATGGGGTCAAGACTTTAAAACTACAGATCAATCTATATGGCAGCTATATATAAATAAATCTGAACCGGTCTGGGCCAACTTGAGGAGGGATGTCGAAGGGCCTAACACAACTCACTGCCCCAAATTTTGGCGAAAGCGGACAACAAATGCGCCTTTTATGGGCAAAAAACCTTATGTCGTGAGATCGGTCTGTATGGCAGCTATATCCAAATCTGGACCGATCGAAGGCAAATTGAAAAATAATGTTGAAGGGGCCAACACAACTCACTGTCCCAAATTTCGTCAAAATCGGACAATAAAGGCGCTTTTTAGGGGCCCAAGACCTTAAATCGAGCGATCGGTCTATGTGGCAGCTATATCCAAATATGGACTGATCTGTGCCATATTTCAAGAAGATGTCGAGAGACCTAACCTAACTCCCTGTCCCAAAATTCGGCGACATCGGACAATAAATGCACCTTTTATAGACCAAAAACGTTAAATAGAGAGATCGGTCTATATAGCAGCTATATCCAAAGCTGGACCGATCTGTGCCATATTGCAGATGTATGTCAAGGGGCTAAACTTAACTCATTGTCCTAAAGTTTGGCAAAATCGGCCAGTAAATACGCCTTTTATGGGCCCAAGACCTTAAATCGAGAGATCGGTCTATATGGCAGCTATATCCAAATCTGCACCGATTTGGGCCAAATTGAAGAAAAATGTCGAGGGGTCTAACCTAAATCACTGTCCCATATTTTATAGACATCGGCTAATAAATGCGCCTTTTATGGGCCCAAGAACTTAAATCGAGCGATCGGTCTATATGGCAGCTATATCCAAAGCTGGACCGATCTGTGCCATATTGCAGATGTATGTCAAGGGGCTTAACTTAACTCATTGTCCCAAATTTTGGCAAAATCAGACAGTAAAAACGCCTTTTATGGGCCCAAGACTTCAAATCTATAGATCGGTCTATATGGCAGCTATATCCAAATCTGCACAGATTTGGGCCAAATTGAAGAAGAATGTCAAGGGGTGTAACCTAACTCATTGTCCCAAATTTTGGAGACATCGGCCAATAAATGCGCGTTTTAGGGGCCCAAGACCTTAAATCGAGCGATCGGTCTATATGGCAGCTATATCCAAATCTGAACCGATCTAGGCTAAATTGAGCTATATCCAAATCTGAACCGATCTAGGCTAAATTGAGCTATATCCAAATCTGAACCAATCTTGCCCAAATTGAAGAAGGATGTCGAAGGTCCTAACATAACCCACTGTCCCAAATTTCAGCAAAATCGGATAATAAATGTGGCTTTTAGGGGCCTAAAACCCTAAGTCGGCGGATCGGTCTATATGGGGGCTATATCAAGATATAGTCCAATATAGCCCATCTTCGAACTTAACCTGCTTATGGACAAAGAAAGAATCTATGCAAAGTTTAAGCTCAATATCTCTATCTTAGAGACTTTAGCGTGATTTCAACAGACAGACGGACGGACATGGCTAGATCGTCTTAGATTTTTACGCTGATCAAGAATATATATATATATATATATATATATATATATATATATATATATATATATATATATATATATATATATATATATATATATATATATATATATATATAAAGGGTGATTTTTTTGAGGTTAGGATTTTCATGCATTAGTATTTGACAGATCACGTGGGATTTCAGACATGGTGTCAAAGAGAAAGATGCTCAGTATGCTTTGACATTTCATCATGAATAGACTTACTAACGAGCAACGCTTGCAAATCATTGAATTTTATTACCAAAATCAGTGTTCGGTTCGAAATGTGTTCAAATTTTGACAAATTTTGTTCAGCGATGAGGCTCATTTCTGGTTGAATGGCTACGTAAATAAGCAAAATTGCCGCATTTGGAGTGAAGAGCAACCAGAAGCCGTTCAAGAACTGCCCATGCATCCCGACAAATGCACTGTTTGGTGTGGTTTGTACGCTGGTGGAATCATTGGACCGTATTTTTTCAAAGATGCTGTTGGACGCAACGTTACGGTGAATGAACACATTTCGAACCGAACACTGATTTTGGTAATAAAATTCAATGATTTGCAAGCGTTGCTCGTTAGTAAGTCTATTCATGATGAAATGTCAAAGCATACTGAGCATCTTTCTCTTTGACACCATGTCTGAAATCCCACGTGATCTGTCAAATACTAATGCATGAAAATCCTAACCTCAAAAAAATCACCCTTTATATATACTTTTTAGGGTCTAAAAGTAATATTTCGATGTCTTACAAACAGAATGACAAAAGAATATTCCCCCATCCTTCGGTGGTGGTTATACCAAGTAAAAGCGTGCTTGGCAACCCACCGCCAACGATACTGATAAAATATGGGAGCTTTACCAGGTTATAGACCTATTCCGACCGAACTAAGCACAGTTGTTGAGAGTCATAACAGAACACTATGTGTTCTGTCAGCCAAATCCCATAAAAATTGAGGCTTCCAGGGGCTCAAGAAGTCAAATCGGGAGATCGGTTTATATGGAGGCTATATCAGGTACAGTTGTTGGAAGTCATTCCTCAATGATATGTGGAAAATTTCAGCTTGAATTTCAGATAAGAATTGCGACCTCTAGAAGTCAAGACCCAAGGTCGGTTTATATTGCAGCTATATCAGGCTATCAACCGATTTGGATCACACTTGGCACCATTGTTGGAAGTGATAGCAAAAAATATTTGCGTATTATCGTGTTTTCAAAAGACAGACGGACGGACGAACATGTCTAGATCGATTTAAAATGTCTTGACGATCCAGAATATATATACTTTATGGGGTCTTAGACGCATATGTCGAAGCCATGGCCTAATACTACGAAAGTTGTATGGTGGAAGAAGCACTTCGAAGCAAATTGTCGCCTGTTCCTTTCATAAAACTGGTCATGTAGCGACTGTTTGACTTGAGCAACATTTAACGGTAAATTGTGAATGGTTCACCGCAATTTGATTGTGGCATTGGAAGTCTTGGAAGAAATTCGAAAAAACGAAAAAGAAAAGTCGAATCATTGTTTACCATAACATACCTCGGCTCAAACCAACGCATTTTTGATCAGCCAAAACATCGAATTAATGATGACCCATTATTTCGCCGCACAACCCTGACTTGTCACCAAATGACTTCTATTTTTGCCAGCATATTAAGAAAAAATGCGTCGTCAACAATTTAAGTCGCCAGAAGATCCTATTGAAGAGTTCAATAACCAAGTTTTGGAGGTGATTGGTTTGAGCGCTTGCTGAAGGATACTTTGCTGAAGGATACTTTGAAAAATGACTCGGAGAAAGCGAAAAAAGATAAAAAAAACGACTTCCTTAACGTTGGCGACCTCCACAAAGAAATATTCAAGTATGCCTAGCATAACAATCGAAAATTTAGACATCACGGCAATAAAACATGGTAGCTAGATGCACTACCGTGGAAGGCCATCGTAGCGGAAGGTTAGCATATCCACCAGTGATCCTGAATGTCTGAGATCGAATCCTGGCCAGAGCATTACAAACAATTGTCTGCGGTGGTTATCCCCTCCTAATGCTGGCGACATTTGTGGGGCATTATGTCATGTAAAAACTTCTCCCCAAAAAGGCACGCCGTTCGAACTCGTTTATAAGAAGGAGGCCCCCTATCATTGAGGTTAAACTTAAATCGGACAGCATTCATTGATATGTGAGAAGTTTAGTCCTATTCCTTAATGAAATGTTCATGGGCTAATTTTCAATCGGAATCTCAATTTGTTTATACGCAAGGCGTCAGCTTGGAATATTTCCATAAAATATATGGACCCATCAGCATTGATGGAGAATATTGGCATCATATTAACCAAGAGCTGTATGATGATGTTAGCATAGTTAAACATATCAAAATTCAAGAATTGTGTTGGCTAGATCATGTCATCCACAGAATGAAGAAACTCCATCAAAGAAATTTTTTGATGGTACACACTGTGGTACTTGCAAAATAGTATGACCAAAACTGTGATGGAAGCCATCATTTGGAGAAAGACAACTCAAAACTTTTCAATAAATCGACTGTTGAATCGAAATATCTTCCAGGTCCATATCTTCCAATTCAGGCCAAAAATAATCAGTGAACATGGTGCGGTAGCGTTGTCTTTTTACGATAATTTGACGATTGTAATTGTCGATGAAGAAGTATTGCCCAATGACGCCGCCGGCATGCAAACCGCACAAAACAGTTATTTCTGTGTAGGTACTAGCGAAAGTGTCCGTTTCGAATATAGCCTGCGTCACATTAAACTTTATATCGCCTCTCTTGCTAATAACCCATTATCCTTCCATCTAGACTGTCGTATATCGTTCAAAATTGACTCCGGTTGGGAGTACATCTTGGCGTCATATGTGGTAATCTGTTTTATGACCGCTTTTTTTGAAAGATACTTTTTTGTACAGATCTTCTATGAATGTGTATCTTAAAAAAATTCAACTTGTCCACACGGATGAACATTTTCGAAAACATTACCAATGATATAAAATATTTTTTGTTGGAAATAAAGATTAATATGTTAAAAATTTTCTTAAAAATACATCATTCCAACCGCTCAACACCCTTCACCCTTCTACAAGCCAAATAGAAATCGAGCACTAATCGGATTTAGTTTTTAGCTTCCATCCGAGAGCTGCAAACATGCAACTACAACACAAATGGACATTGTGGTGCCTCTTTCATTGCTAAGGCAACCAGCAAAGTTCCACATAATCTAGAAGAGGGTCAAGGATGTATTTTTTCCCCGCTCCCCAACTATATTTTTGCATGTTGCAAATGAAAAGTGCGTTGAGTTTTAGTATAAAAGAGTTACAGCTAGAACTGCCTACAAGTTTTTGCACACATGGAAACGGTATCCAAACGACTATCGTTTCTCCCTCGCTCTCTCTCCTCTTGTCGAAGTGACAATCCGGGTCATAGAAGGCCATAACGATTTTGTTTGACTTTACTTAGGATTTGACCAGTGGCCAGTTGTGATTTGCAAGGAAATGAAAATGTGTTGCCAACATTTAATATCAATGTTAATAGTATTCTCTATTGTTGTAGTTGTTGCTGTTGCTGTTGTTGTTGTGTGCAGTACTCGAGACCTGTTTGACATTGCTGACAATGGCAGGCGTTGCCAGTTAAAAGGGACAACTAAAAACATGAAAGTAAAGTCCATTAGAGTTAAACAGTGGTGACTGAGGGCAATGTTTTTGAGCAGAATTGTAAGCAGATCATGGAAAGCTGTTAAAATTCTATTAAAATATAATTTTAAGAAAATTTTTATTTTTAAAATTAAATATTGGCCCCATTTTGTTTATACGAATTTTTAAAAAAATTTCTAATATATTTTGAAAAAATTTAAATTTCTAAAATTGTCTATAAAAAAAATCAAACAAATTTTGCCATGAACATACCACTAAGGAACTTCAAGGCAAACTTCTCACATATCAATGACTGCAGTCCGATTCAAGTTTTAAGCTTAATGATAAGGGGCCTCCTTATTATAGCCGAGTCCGAACGGCGTGCCGCAGTGCGACATCTCTTTGGAGAGATGTTTTTGCATGGCAAAGAACCTCAAAAATGTTGCCATTATTAGGAGGAAAAAACTACCGCTGAAAATTTTTTCTGATGGTCTCGCCAGGATTCGAACCCAGGGGTTCAGCGTCAAAGGCGGACATGCAAACCTCTGCGCTACGGTGGAAATAGGTTAGGTTAGGCGGGCGTCATACTTATTTAGACGTTTTCCTCCATTGTGATACCATAGGAACGGGAGAAGGAAGATGCCTTCTAGTACCTAGCGTTGAATCATTCAGATCGCTTTAAAAAGTCCAACCCCATTGTGAATATTCACACCCGCTAAATCAGACAAGTACTCAAAGAATTGAGAACATAAAGTGGAAATCCTTCTGATTGCCAGTGTATAACACACACAGATCAGAATTTCTATAGTCCCCTCTTCCATGACGTCCTCATAGCGTCTGCAAAAGTTGTTACTTGCAACTTTTAGTCTGTCAGCATGGGTTCCGCTAAGACAGCTACCTGTCATGATGGACACAATGCCTGAGACGTCTGTTCTAGCCAGCGACAGCAGGCGGTATACCTCGTATGCCACATAATTTTGTAGTGTTTACAACGCCCAATCTCTTCTTCACTGCCTTTCGGACCTAGTCCTGAAGTCCTGGCATACATGTGGCTGAAGACATTCCCACAGAGTCCAGTTTCCCTGGAATGTGTAGGGTAGCAAATTCGTCTGCTCTACAATACTCGGGATATTTCTTTGACCCGGTCCAGAATAGGGGAATTTTGAACTGTTCTGCCTTCAGGATGAGAGATCTGCGAGAGTCGGGGGAGGTTTTAAATTCAGATACACGTTCTCCAGGAATTTAATGGCCGCCTGGCTGTCTAAGGAGATATTTATACCAATCGTCGTTATGACATTACATCTAAGCTATTCCACCAGTCCTTAAATTGCAAGAATTTCCGCTTGGAACGCATTAGAGTGGCCTGGCAAACTTCTCGATATGACCAGCTCCAATTCTTCAGAGTACATTTCAAATTCCCGCTAGTCGTCTAGTTTGAAAGCATCCGTATAGAAGTCTATGTAACTTCTGTTACCAGAGATATCGTAGTTGCAATCGGTTCTATGAGGAAAAGTGGTGCAGTATCTTTTTATACCCTCCACCATAGGAAGGGGATATACTAATTTCGTCATTCTGTTTGTAACTCCTCGAAATATTCGTCTAAGACCCTATAAAGTATATATATTCTTGATCGTCGTGACATTTTAAGTCGAATTAGCCATGTCCGTCCGTCTGTCTGCCGAAAGCACGCAAACTTTCGAAGGAGAAAAGCTAGCCGCTTGAAGTTTTGCACAAATACTTCTTATTAGTGCAGGTCGGTTGGAATTGTAAATGGGCCATTTCGGTCCATGTTTTGATATAGCTGCCATATAAACCGATCTTGGGTCTTGACTTCTTGACCCTTTAGAAGGCACAATTCCTATCCGATTTGGCTGAAATTTAGCATGAGGTGTTTTGTTATGACTTCCAACAACTGTGTCACATGTGATTCAAATCGGTCCATAACTTGATATAGCTGCCATATAAACCGATCTGGGATCTTGACTTTTTGAGCCTCAATAGGGCGTAATTATTTTCCGATTTGGCAGAAATTTAGTACAACGGCTTCTCCCATGACCTTCAATATAAGTGTCAAATGTGGTCTTAATCGGTCTTCAGCCTGATACAACTCCCCTATAAACTGATCTCCCTATTTTCCTTTTTGAGCCCTAAAAGTCCCAATTCTTATTCAATTTCTCTGAAATTTAACAGATAGACTTCTACTGTGGTCTCTAACACTCAATTCAATTGGCTTAGCAATTATTCCCTTTTATCCTTTGTTTGTCTAAAAAGAGATACCGAAAAAGAACTCGACAAATGCGATCAATGGATTCGGCCCGGCCGAACTTAGCACGCTTTTACTTGTTTGATATCAGATTCTAGTTCTCAAAATGCCTGAGGCCGGAGATGGGTAGTGAGATTCAAGCGAAATTTTGTTAGCACTCTTATAGTAGCCTAAATCTAACATTTTCGGTCCATGTTTAAGGTGGGATGACTAAGCGGTCCGCCCCACCCTCAAAGCCCGCCATATAGATGTATAAACCATTCATGACAATATCGGGCTCAAATGAAAGATATTTGAGAGTAGAAAACGAAGCTGATATGCAAATGTGGGGCCAAGTGGTAAGGGACCGCTTTACCCCCAAAACACACCCTAAAACGGATATATTTACCAACCATGGCAATATGAGGATCAAATGAAAAGTCCTTCGGTGTAGTGTCTAGGGGGCAACATAGACCCCAATAACATTCAAATATGACGTATTCGCTAACATCGGCAATATGGGGTTTACATCGAAAATTATTTAAGAGTAACGCATGCATCTGATTTTTTTTTCAACACCAAGTCTCTGGGTATCTGCCCCACCCCTTAACATACACAAAACTGATAATTTTTGCCTACTATGGCAATACGGGCCTAAAATGAAAAATATTTGGGAAAAGAGCACGAATGTGAAATCAACATTTGGGACCAAGTGTCTGAGGGACGTACCACCCACATAAATCTGGCGTATTTGATAATCTTGACAAGTTGGGGCTCAAATAAAAGAAATTTGAGTTGGAGCACTGAGCTGATATTTTTCTCGGGCCCCCCATCTAAAAACCTCTCAAACCAGACATATTTGCCGACTATAGCAATGAAAGGTATCTGGGTTACAATGAAAGGTATCTGAGAGTAGGAAAGGAATTTGATATTCCAAATGTGGGACCTTGTATTTGGGGGACGCTATCCTTCCCCCTAAATCCACCCGCAGCCTGAATATATGTTCCGTCAATAAGAGACTCAAATGAAAGTATTTGAAAGTATACCACGGATCAGATATCTGTTTTAGATCGAGGTATCTGGGGGACGCCTGATCCCATAAACTCCCATAAACCAGACATGCATAAATACAGCCAACCATGGCAATATGGGGCTTTAATGAAACTTTTTTGGGACTAGAGTGCGAACGTGATATACAATTTCGAGGCAAAGAGGCCGACTACCCCAGTCCACAATCGAAACCAAATCGGGACACACACACACATACATCAGATGTTCTATTGTCTCTTCTTCCTCGACGTATTCACAGTTTCTACAAACTTCGTAACTTCCCACCTTCAGTCTGTCAGCATGCTTTTCGATCAAAGAGTGACCCGCCATGACGGACACAATGACTGAGACGTCTGTTCTAGCCAGTGACAGCAAAACGTTGGACCTCTTTAAGTCTAGATCTAGGCCACAATATTTTCAGTCATTCGTATCATCCCAAATAGCTTCCATAACGCTAGGGGCTTACCTACAGATTCCAGTTCCCTTGGAATTTGTAGGGTTGTTCCTAGTCACGCAATCCTGCCTGCTCTATAACTCCCTGGGATATTTCTGTGGCCCGTTACCCAAAACAGGTGTATTTTGATCTGGTCAGCCATCTCGCAGAGAGATCTGCGATAGTCGAGGGTGGTTTTTGAATTCAGAAGTATGTTTCCCAGAGATTTAATGGCTGTTGGGCTGTATGAGAAGATATTTTTGCCAGTCGTCGTTTTGACATTATATCGTAGCTATCCTACCACTTCTTTAGTTGCAAGGATCTTCGTTTCATACACACTACAGTGGTCGGGTAATGAGAAAGTAGTCTCGATATGACCAGTCCTAGTTTTTCTGAATAACCCCAAAGTCCACCTGGTAGTCTAGTTTGGAAACACCCGTGTAGAAGTTTACCTAACTTTTATTAGGACTAGTGGTACAGTACTTTTTATCAAAAAGTGGCTCAGACAATTTGTAGTTCACATTGCATGGAACATCTGGCCTTTTACTAAGGTTCGAATCCTGGCGAGACCATCCGAAAAAAATTTCAACTTGGTTTTCCCCTCCTAATGCTGGCAACATTTGTGAGGTACTATGCCATGTAAAACATCGCTCCAAAAAGGTGTCGCACTGCGGCACGCCGTTCGGACTCGGCAATAAAAAGGAGGCCCCTTATCATTGATCTTAAACTTGAATCGGACTGCACTCATTGATATATGAGAAGTTTGCCTCTGTTCCATAGAGGAATGTTCATAGGCAAAATGTGCAAATCTTTTGCCTTCGTGTGGTAAGGTTTGACTGCTTTTGGAATGAAAATAACCTTTGTGGCTCTCCAATCCCACTGGTATATACGACATGCCGATAAAGGCAGAGTATATCTCCCTAAATCAACCAATGGAGCATTCTACCCTCCCTAACCTGTGGACGCGCCCGTTAGCTCGCAGCTATGAACATCACTCAGATTTGACTTCAAAATTCCAACCTGTGCGGTGCTCATAGCTATCCCTTGCCGAGATATCCCCATATCTGGAGATGTGCATTAGCATCACTTCCCACAATAAGGCTCTTTTCTCCTGCAAAAGCGGCTTCAACAGTAACTTAAGGCTCGAAGGCGGCATCTCTGAATCGTTTGTCATATATGGGGAAGCCAGACATTTTAAAGTTGGCTACTACTCAATCTTCAGTGCCAAGCGACGGAAGAAAAAAAACATTTATGCTACCTCTTGCAAGAATATAGGCTCTGTTTTTCCCCTTTCCCATAACCTTGAGAAGTTAAAATCCAGGAATTATTAGGTCTCGAACCATTCCTCCACACACCCGTGTTTCCGGGATTATAACAACGTCATATCGCCCTGCCATCAGAAGCACCTTTAGCGCCGCGGAAGCGGTTTAACAATGTTGGAGATTTTCGAGATTATCGACCCCATAAAGTTCATATGTTCTTGATCGTCGTTAAAATCTAAGACGATCTAGCCATGTCTGTCCATCCGTCTGCCCGACTATGCTTCTCTCCGTCTATCTGTTGAAATCACGCTACTATCTTAAAAATTTAGAAAAATGAGCTGAAACTTTACACAGACTCTCCTTAGGTCCATAGGCAGGTTAAGTTTGAAGATGGGATATATCGGACTTTACCTTAATATAGCCCCATATAGACCGATCTGACGATTTAAGGTTTTTGACCATTCAAGCCATATTTAGTATACGATTTCCCTGAAATTTGGTATTAAGCTCTACGACGAGTGCGATCAAGGTCGGACTATAGTTAGCTGCCATATATACCGATCTCCCGATTTATGTCCTTGGGCTCGTGGTCTTATTACCTGATTTCGCTAAAATTTGCCACCGTGAGCTGCTTAAAGCTCTTCGACATCAGTATTCAATATGGTCAATATGGTCAGTATTCAAGGGTGATTTTTTTGAGGTTAGGATTTTCATGCATTAGTATTTGACAGATCACGTGGGATTTCAGACATGGTGTCAAAGAGAAAGATGCTCAGTATGCTTTGACATTTCATCATGGATAGACTTACTAACGAGCAACGCTTGCAAATCATTGAATTTTATTACCAAAATCAGTGTTCGGTTCGAAATGTGTTCATTCACCGTAACGTTGCGTCCAACAGCATCTTTGAAAAAATACGGTCCAATGATTCCACCAGCGTACAAACCACACCAAACAGTGCATTTTTCGGGATGCATGGGCAGTTCTTGAACGGCTTCTGGTTGCTCTTCACTCCAAATGCGGCAAATTTGCTTATTTACGTAGCCATTCAACCAGAAATGAGCCTCATCGCTGAACAAAATTTGTCAAAATTTGAACACATTTCGAACCGAACACTGATTTTGGTAATAAAATTCAATGATTTGCAAGCGTTGCTCGTTAGTAAGTCTATTCATGATGAAATGTCAAAGCATACTGAGCATCTTTCTCTTTGACACCATGTCTGAAATCCTACGTGATCTGTCAAATACTAATGCATGAAAATCCTAACCTCAAAAAAATCACCATTTATATACCGATCTCCCGATTTTAGTCTATGGACCCACAAAAGGCGAATTTATTAACCGATTTCAAGGTACAATGAGTCGTATTAGATCCTTACTTATATGTACTCCCGAATATGGTGAAGATCGAACTACATTTAGGAATAGCTGCCATATGGACCAATATTCCGTTTTACCCTTTTGAACAGTGAATTGTATTAGACCACTCAATGTCCCTGCCGTTGGACAACAAATAAAGATTTGGCAGCCCGAACAATTTCCCAAAAATGTCGAGGTGACCAAAATATGGGGCCTGCCAAGAGCCGCTCGGACAGCCTGGACCCTTATTATTTCTCGATAACACTTCAGCCTTAAACTTTTCAAATTTCAATGAGACATCTTGATCAGTTTTTTTTTTCGTTTATATCCCACTGTGTTTTATGACCATTTTTCTATAGAAGACTTTTTATACCACCCACGTTGGAAAGTGGTTTTATTCCCATTTTCATCTCAATTCGGATTATAGTTCGGTACTCAACAAAAAACTTGCCATGTGCAAAATTGTTATTTAGGTTTTTGATGTGGACAATTGATGGTATACAACAAATGATTTGCCCCTAGTGCATTGTATGAGAAGACAAGTGGAGAAACCAATGAAAACCAGACTATCCAATTTTAAAAGCCTATTGAAAACAGGGTTTCAGTTATTGAATGAATTTAAATTCTTCTTCATTGGTTATCACCAAAGCGCTTAGAACTCTGTGTGTGTCACACATATCGTACAAGTGTCATTTACATTAATGTTGCATTGGTACTTTGAAGATATTTTTATTTTGATTTAAGACATCTGTAACCAAATCTGCTGTATAGGATAAAATGCAAAATGTTCTAAATCACTACATGAATGCCTGTGATGTCTATAATTTTAAGTGAGTATTGAATCTCTTTGCTTACATTGGATCGAAATTTACGTGTTATGTTCTTTTGCTTTTTACCTTATCTTTTAATCAATTTCGTTGCCGTAGAGATGTAAAAGAGATGTAATTGTGACCCCTCACCATGTTCCGGAGTTGGCTCTAAATGTAATTACGGTTTACCATAGCAACATATTAGTTAAGCCTCTTTGGCTATTTGGAAAAAGAGGAAAGGTGAAATTGAGTTTTATTGGAAGTTTTTCATACACTTAGCTTTGGTGATTGAAAAAAAAGCCATATTGAATTCAATAAATTTTTATTTGTATGTTTACATTTTATTGGTAAAACTACTTCTTTGAATAGCTACAAACTCTTATTCTAACCACCGCCATAGTATGGAAGGAATACTTATCTAGTCATTCCGTTGGTAACACTTTGAAACATTGATCTGGGACCTCATAACTCGATCTAGCCATGTCTATCCGTCCATGAGCGAAAGCCCTATAGCGACCGGATATCCGCCTGAAATGTTGCGAAGATATTTTTTATTGCCATAGGTTGTTGTTGTAATAGTGTATTGTAGACTGAGGCGGCAGCTCTTGCCTCCTTCAGGTCAATCCGGTATGACCAAATGGCTGCAATTTGAGTGATTGATATAGGATTGCATATGAGCCATTTAGGTTAGATTTGGATATAAGTCCCATATAAAATGATCCTTCGATTTGACTTCTTGAGCCCCTAAAAGCCTCAATAATTATACGATATGTCTAGGTGTGACTTCCCATCCCATCCGTCATAGATGTTGGACCTGTTATACCTCTCATACAAACGATGTCCCGATTTGATAGTTATTGATCCAATACAGCTGAAATTTTTTACGTAGTATTTTGGTGTGTTTTCAACATCGTTTGAACTTATTACGTTTTTCTACCCACTACCGAAGAATGGAGGTATATTCATTTTGCCATTCCGTATGCAACACATCGAAATATCAATTTCCGACCTTAAAAAGTATGTATATTCTGGATCAGAGTAAAAATCTAGGACGATCTAGCCATTTCCGTCCGTCTCTCCGTCTGTCTGTCCGTCCGACAGTCCGTCCGTCTGTCCGTCCGTCTGTCTGTCCGTCCGACAGTCCGTCCGTCTGTCTGTCCATCTGCCCGTCTGTCCGTCCGACTGTCCGTCCGTCCGTCTGTCCGTCCGTCTGTCCGTCCGTCTGTCCGTCCGTCTGTCCGTCCGTCTGTCCGTCCGTCTGTCGGTCCGTCTGTCCATCCGTCTGTGTAAGCTGAAACTTTACACAGATTCTTCTTTTGTCCATAAGCAGGTTAAGTTCGAAGATGAGCTATATCGGACTATATCTTAATATAGCCATGTATACCTATTCGCCGATTTCGGCACCCTTCTTCAGTTTGGCCCAGATCGGTTTAGATTTGGATATAGCTCCCATATAGACCGATCCGCGGATTTAGGGCCTTAGGCCTATAAAAGCCACATTTATTATCCGATTTTGCTGAAATTTTGGACAGAGAGTTGTGTTAGGCCCTTCGACATCTTCCCACTATTTGGTCCATGTCGGTTCAGAATTGGATATAGCTGCCATATAGACCGATCCGCCGATTTAGGGTCTTAGGTCCATAAAAGCCACATTTATTATCCGATTTTGCTGAAATTTTGGACAGAGAGTTGTGTTAGGCCCTTCGACATCTTCCCACAATTTGGTCCATATTGGTCCAGATTTGGATGTAGCTGCCATATTGACTGATCTTTCGATTTAAGGTCTTGCTCCCATAAAAGGCGCATTTATTGTCCGATTTTGCTGAAATTAAGGACAGTGAGTTGCATTAGGACCTTCAACATCCTTCTTCAATTTGGCTCAGATCGGTCGATATTTGGATATAACTGCCACATAGACGGATCTCTTGATTTAAGGTCTTGCTCCCGTAAAAGGCGCATTTATTGTCCGATTTTGCCAAAATTTAGAACATTTGTATTAGGCCCTTCGATATCCTTCTTCAATATGGCTCTCATCGGTCCAGATTTGGATATAGCTGCCATATAGACCGATCTCTCGATTTAAGGTTTTGGGCCCATAAAAGGCGCATTTATTGTCCGATGTAGCCGAAATTTGGGACAGCGAGTTAAGTTAAACCTCTCGACACCTTCCTGGAATATGGCACAGATCGGTTCAGATTTGAATATAGCTGCCATATAGACCGATCTCTCGATTTAAGGTATTGGGCCCATAAATGGCGCACTTATTGTCCGATGTCGCCGAAATTTGGTACAGCGAGTTAAGTTAAACCTCTCGACACTTTCCTGGAATATGGCACAGATCGGTCCAGATTTGGATATATCTGCCATATAGACCGATCTCTCGATTTAAGGTATTGGGCACATAAAAAGCGCACTTATTGTCCGATGTATCCGAAATTTTGGGACAACGAGTTAAGTTAAGCCTCTCGACATATTTCTGCAATATGTCCTAGATCGATCAAGATTTGCATATAGCTGCCATGTAGACCGATTCCTCGATTTAAGGTTTTGGGTCCATAAAAACCGCATTTATTGTCAGATTTCGCCGAAACTTGGGACAGTGTGTTTTGTTAGGCCCTTCAACATTCTTCTTAAATTTGTCTCAGATCGGTCCAGATTTTGATATGGCTGCCATATAGACCGATATCTCTATTTAAAGTCTTGGCCCCATAAAAGGAGCATTTATAATCCGATTTCACTGAAATCGACATCCGTGTCGTATGTGATTCAGATCGGTTTATTTTTAGCAAAAGCTACTTAAAAGACCAATATTTTGTTATACACAATTGAACAATGACTAGTGCTTATAAGCATTTGGTGCAAATCGGAACATATTTCGATATAGCTGCTATGGGGCATAAGG
Organism: Stomoxys calcitrans; assembly: GCF_963082655.1. Lineage (NCBI taxonomy): Eukaryota > Metazoa > Arthropoda > Insecta > Diptera > Muscidae > Stomoxys > Stomoxys calcitrans. The sequence continues at coordinate 54,806,764 of NC_081553.1, forward strand.
TATGCATTTTTCACCGGATTTTGACGAAAGGTGGTTTACATATATACCCGAGGTGGTGGGTATACAAAGTTCGGCCCGGCCGAACTTAGCGCCTTTTTATATGTTATTTTCTATAATAAGATGCAAAAAACTCCACTATCATGGCAAGAAAGCTTCCAAATATTGAACAAAGATAATTATTGATCATTGCAATGTTTAAAGCCGATCTACCAATGCGTTTATCCATTTACCATCCGTCGGTCCGTCTGTGAAATACACCCCAACTTTGAATAAATTATATTGGGTTGCCCAAAAAGTAATTGCGGATTTTTCATATAGTCGGCGTTGACAAATTTTTTCACAGCTTGTGACTCTGTAATTGCATTATTTCTTCTGTCAGTTATCAGCTGTTACTTTAAGCTTGCTTTAGAAAAAAAGTGTAAAAAAAGTATATTTGATTAAAGTTCATTCTAAGTTTTATTAAAAATGCATTTACTTTCTTTTAAAAAATCCGCAATTACTTTTTGGGCAACCCAATAAATAGTCCAAAAACTGAGTGAGTAAAGTTGCTAGTTAGTCACAAATAAAATGAAATTTTCAAACAATTGTCTTCGATAATCATCTGTTTACTTTTTTTTCTATCCTTCATACCCATTTTCAATTTTCCAAAACATAACCACCCTAATGTCCAACACATGTGTGTGTTGTATACACAACGGGCTATTAGTAGACATACTCGTTCACAAGTTAAACTCTGAATTGCGTTAAAGATTATGGCCATTGTTGTCGCCCCTTGTTGTTGTTTGAGTAGCCTTGTTGGCTCATGTGTCAGAGGTGTAATTAAATTTTGCATTTGGAAATTTCATTATCCGTTTCAAAAGCTTTCATTATGACACTGTTTCAACATTGACATTAATCAGAAGTGCATACAATTTACAATATGTCCGATGGCGCTAAGAGGAAGAAAGGAGCAAAAATATCGATTAATTGAAATACAGTGCGATATTGTAATGGATATCTTGTGTGATAAAGTTTATTTGAAATGAATTTGGTAAGAAGGACAAGGAAAAATTAAAATGGAATTCAAAAAATATTCGCTGACATGTAAGAGCATAGGGCATTAAGTTTGGCTGGGCCGAACTTAAGATACCCACCACCTCGGATATATATGTTTACCCCATTTCGTCACAATCTGGTGAAAATTGGGTAACTTAAGGACCCAAATTCGGCACGGACATTGAGTGGTCTAATATGTATGCCACTATTCAATTTTGTAGCACAAAATATTGGTCTTTTTGGTAGATATATCCAATCATAAACCGATCTGATCCATATTAAGGTCGGATATCGTGAGGCTCTGAAAAACTCACTGTTAACAATTCAAGCGAAATCAGTTGATAAATAAAGCTTTTATGGGCTTCAGTCCCCTTATAAATAAATATTGTCCGATATGAACCATATTTAGGTAGGATGTTGGGAGGCATAAAACTGTTCCAAATTTTAGCGATATCGGATAAAAAATAAAGCTTTTATGGGCTTCAGACCCCTTATCGGCAGATCGGTCTATATGGCAGCTATATCTAAATACAATCCAATCTCAACCATATGTGGTTCGGGTGTCAGGAGGCTAAAAACTTTTTACTTTTTGGGCAACTTTGGGTTGCCCAAAAAGTAATTGCGGATTTTTTAAAAGAAAGTAAATACATTTTTAATAAAACTTAGAATGAACTTTAATCAAATATAATTTTTTTTACACTTTTTTCCTAAAGCAAGCTAAAAGTAACAGCTGATAAATGACAGAAGAAAGAATGCTATTACAGAGTCACAAGCTGTGAAAAAATTTGTCAACGCCGACAATATGAAAAATCCGCAATTACTTTTTGGGCAACGATAACTCACTGTTTCAAATTTTAGCGAAATCGTATAAAAATTAAAGCTTTTATGGCCTTCAGACCCTTTATCGGCAGATCGGTCTATATGGCAGCCATATCTATAGTCCGATCTGAACCATATTTGGTTAGGATATTGGGAGGCTCAAAACTGCTCACTATTCCAAATTTTATCGCATAAAAAATAAAGCTTTTATGGGCTTCAGACCCTTTATCGACAGATCGGTCTATACGGCAGCTATATCTAAATATAATCTGATCTGAACCATATTTAGGTCAGATGTCGGGAGGCTTAAAATAACCCTCTGTTGCAAATTTCAGCAAAATCGGTTAGTAAATAAAGCTTTTATGGCCTTCAGATCCTTTATCGGGAGATCGGTCTATATGACAGCCATATTTAAATATGGGCCGATCTAATCCATATTAAGGTCAGTTGTCGGTAAGCCAAGTTGGTAGCGCGCTCGGATTGCCATTGCATGACAATGGACTTTTTTCAAAACAAAATTTTTTCCGAAAAAAAAAATCGGCAGATCCCGGCCGGGATTCGAACCTGGTCACACGGAGCAACAGCAAGAGCCGTTGCCGTTGTCTCGCGTTCGAAGCCATCAATACAACTTCCAACAGATGCACAAAATCATGTGTAGTACGGAAGAAGTGTAATTTTCCACAGACACAATGTCTGTCATTACACAAAAATACATGCATTGGGAAAAGTACAGCTAATAGACAGGGTTGTCGAGCGTGGTTAATGTGGTAATTGTAACATAGATGCGTTTTCGCTATTAATGCGATTCAAATACAAGCCATCACGCCTAATATGATTGAAAAATCTTCTGTGTTGCTATCTTTGGCTTTCCTTTTCCATTTGCATCTCCGATCATTGAGCTCGTCTCGAAAGAGAAACAAACAAAAATTGGAAATTTTTTTCTGAAAAAATTATCAGGGACATTTTTTCTGGAAAAATTGTCTGCGACATTTTTTCTGAAAAATTGTCTGGGACATTTTTTTCTGAAACAATTGTCTGGGACATTTTTTGTGAAAAAATGTCTGGGACATTTTTTCTAAAAAAATTGTTTGGGACATTTTTTCTGAAAAAATAGTCTGGGACATTTTTTCTGAAAAAATTGTCTGGGACATTTTTTCTGAAAAAAATTGTCTGGGACATTTTTTCTGAAAAAAATGTCTGGGAAATTTTTTCTGAAAAAATTGTCTGGGACATTTTTTTCTGAAAAAATTGTCTGGGACATTTTTTTCTGAAAAAATTGTCTGGGACATTTTTTCTGAAAAAATCATCTGTGACATTTTTTCTGAAAGAATTGTGTGGGACATTTTTTCTGGAAAAATTGTCTGGGACAAAAAATAGTTTTTAAGTTGTCTTTATTGCAATTTGAAAATAATAATTGTGCTAAATATTTCCTACAACATTTTCTTTTTCTCTTTTATTTTCAGGTAAGTTTATGATCACAATTCATCGCCAAATAATAACAGTTTTAAGTTACTGGTAAGAAAATAAAGAACTACATCCCGATTTGGACTGAAGAACTTTCACACTATGTTATGAAGTTAAGTCCACTTTCTTAAACATACAAAACCAACCAGCAGAACAGGGCCCTTACTAAATTAATTTTTTTTTTTGCACTAAAATTTTTTTTATTTTTTATTTATTTTAAATTACTGCTCTTCTCACACCTTCTGATTTGCCTTTCTTACTTTGGCCTATAAATTCAATTTTAAGTTCTCCACTCCTATTCGAACCGTGATAATTGACTGGCATTATCTTGCCATAAGCATTGTCATAACAATTTATTGCGGTGGTGTTTACATTGCCCAACTTTCTATGGCATTATTGAATTAAAAAGTGAAAAGCTGTTAAAATATTTATGGCACCAGGCATCAAATAACTTTTTAATTAGAAAATCTTTAGATGTAGGAAATTCTTAAAGCATGGCATTTATCTCCCCCTTCATGCTTCCAAAGCCTAAGGGAACTCATATTAGAAACACCAACACCAACATCAACACCAACACCATCGCCACCACCACTACCAACGCCATTGAACGTTGACATCGAATTATAATGCTTTCAAGGCAAGCATTTACAACAACCAACCAACTTGCCAACCGCCCACATTTATCGTTTCACAAAGTTATTTATGTAAATTCATTTAGGAAACATCAAAAGACCAAAAAAATTATTAAGTAAACATTAATGAAATTAAGTTAACAACCGAACAGCCAACCAACCAACCAGCCAGCCATTCAGCTATTCAGCCTGTGTCTGCATATTCAGACAGCTGGTGAAAGGATTCTTTGGTTGGCGTTTTTGTTGCTCTGAGGATGTCAGGTTGTTTTGTATCGGTTAATAAAAACCAAAAGGGAAAAATGTCAACGCTTTTATGATGCCATAGAAACATTATCACCATCACTATCACTTTTATGGTGGATAAGGAAACTCGTTTAAATTTTGTCCACCACACATCAATGGATTAAGAGTTGCCATTAAATAAAAAATAAAAATTTCAAAAAAATATATGAAAAAAATTTTATATGGCAGCCATATCGAAATATTGTCCGATTTTGACCATTTTCGGTTCGGGCATCAGTAGGCATAGTACAACTCGCCGTTCCAAATTTCAGCGAAATCGGGAAAAACATGCAGCAATTATAATCTTAAGACTTAAAATCGACAGATCGATATATCTGGGAGCTATATCGGAATATAGTCCCATTTGGACCGTATTCGGTTCGGATATCGGTAGGCATAGTGCAACTCACCATCCCAAATTTCAGCGAAATCGGGTAATAAATGCACCTTTTATGGACTCGAGACTTTAAATCGGGAAAACGGTCTATATGGCAGCTTTGTTGAAATATAGACCGATAAGGGCCATATTAAACACGGATGTTAAAGGGTCTAACACGGCCTACTGTGCAAAATTTCAGCGAAATTGGGTAATACAGGCTCCTTTTATGGGCCCAAGACCTTAGGTTAGGTTGAAAAGAGGGTGCGGATAGTAATCCACCCCATGCCACTATGGACATACACCAAAGCCAGTAATCGGCTTGTTGGACGCTCTAAAAACTAAAAAGTAACCTCGAAAAAGAAAATCTAAGTTGGGAATTCCAGGTTACATATAAAATACTTAATTGTTTTCGATACCACTCCCCTAAGTTAGTTCATGTCTGGCATCGTGTCCCCACCTAAGTACAAGTGGCGATTAACAGCGAAACCCGGACAATGACATAGGAAATGCTCCGACGTCTTATCGTCTTCCCCACATGCCCTACACATGCCCTACACATGCTTACACACTTGCCGCACCGATTAAGCATAAATGTGTCCTGTTATGACACCAAAAGCTTTAGTGATCTCCTTCTTACTTCCTTTCAGTAACGTCCTATTTGGGGTGGTTATGGTGGTGGGACGTCCTCTAGACAGTTGATATCAGATACGTGGTCTACTCCCAAATACCTTTAATTTGTGCCTCATAATTCCATAGTCGGCAAACATGACCGGCTTGGTGGGTGTTTAAGGGGATGGGCGGCCACTCAGTGAGTTGGCTTTGAAAATATATATCGGATTCGTGTTCCACTTTAAGTTGGCCTTGAAAATATATATCGGATTCGTGTTCCACTTTAAAACCCCTCTTATTTGAGCCTCATATTGCAAAAGTCAGCAAATACTTACAATTTGGGTGGTGTTGTGGGGGTGGCGTGGCCCCATAGACTCTTTTCCCAAATATTGATATCAGATTCCTGCTTTACTCCCAAAGACCTTTCATTTGAGCCCCATAAAGCTATGGTCGTAAATTTGTCCTCTTTGGCGGATGTTTTTAGTGAGAGACGGCCCCCAAACACTTGGTCCCATATTTGGATATCAGATTCGTATACTACATTCAAATACCTTTTATTTTCAAATACCCACATTCCCATGGCCAGTAAATAAGTCCAGTTTGGTGGGTGTTTTGGGGAAGGAGTAGACTCCCAGAAACGTGGTCCCACATTTGGATATCAGATTCGTATTCTTCTCGCAAATACCTTTCATTTGAGTTCCATATTGCCATGGTGGGTAAATATGTCCGATTTAGGGGTGTTTTGGGGGGTTGGGGTGGTCCCCCTAACACTTGGTTCGACATTTGGATATCAGATACTTGTTCTTATCCTAAATACCTTTCATTTGAGTCCCATATTGTGGTGATTGGTCTAAATATATGTTTGGTAGGTTTTAGGGTGGGGCAGACCCCCTAGGTTCCCCATCCGAAATTTGGATACCATATTTTTATTTTTAGGGTACTATATGAGAGCACACAAAATTTCGCTTAAATCGCACCTCCTATCTCCGAGATTTGGCGTTTCTGAAAATTAGGGTAAGGGGAAGGGTCCGCCCCCCCTTCAGATATCAAAAACTGTAGTACCCTATTTTCACCACGGGGTCATTATGCACCATCTGTGAAAATTTCAAGAAAATCGGTTCAGTTGTTTCTGGGACTATAAGGAACACACAAACAAACAAATTCAAATTAATTTTTATATATTGGGTTGCCCAAAAAGTAATTGCGGATTTTCCATATAGTCGGCGTTGATAAATTTTTTCACAGCTTGTGACTCTGTAATTGCTTTCTTTCTTCTGTCAGTTATCAGCTGTTACTTTTAGCTTGCTTTAGAAAAAAAGTGTAAAAAAAGTATATTTGATTAAAGTTCATTCTAAGTTTTATTAAAAATGCATTTACTTTCTTCTAAAAAATCCGCAATTACTTTTTGGGCAACCCAATTTAAGATTGTACATAAGTTGTTCACAATCGACGTCCTCGCATTAGTACCGCACTACCTCACGCATTCTGTGATCGCCAAGATCTCCACCTCCAGGACCATATTATGGTCAGGCAATCTAAGACATATCTCAGTCCTTGGGTTCTCAATGTAGATCTCCAGTCGCACTCTATCACCTAGCTTTTATCCATCGGTGTAACATGATTTTCCAGACGGCAATACTAGGGTTCCGTCATTTGAAAAATATGCCGCTGGCAGCAGTGCCTCGCACACGACCTCTAGTGTCATCTCAGATATCCGATTGGAAACCTTTTCCCTACCTTCCATATTTCCTCGATTATACCGCGATGGTATGAGCTGCTACCATCCTCAATCCATTCTGCCATCGCCTTAAGTCTCAAAGCCGCAGTGGCTGCCTCACATTTAATATGTATATCAATGGGTCGTATATCTAGAATAGTCTCCAGTGTCCTAGTGGGCGTGGTCCTCATCGCTGCGCCTATGCTAAGACATCATGCTCTCTGAACGTGTTTTAAGGTCCTAATGTTACATTTTTTCTTCATAGCAGTCCACCAAGCTACTGAGGCGTAAATAAGTATTGGTCTAATCATGCTACTGTATAGCCAGTGAACTATCCTCGGTTTCAGGCCCCATTTCTACATAGTGCCCGACATCTGTGAGCCTTCTCAGTACGCTCCTGAATGTGACACTTCCAATTAAGTTTTCTAAGTATTTGACCTTGTCAGATATCGAAATCGTTTTATTGAGGAAACATGGTGCGTCAAATTATCCCACCTTCGTCTTTCTCGTGAACAGGCATATTTCAGTCTTATTTGGGTTAACATTGAGACCCCTGGGCCTAGCCCAGTCATACAACACCTTTCAGTGTTGTTGTGGCATCCCTGTTCAGAACTCTTTTATGTATAGAGACAATCATCAACATTTTCATAATCTCATCAAAATTTCTTGAACGAAGTATCCATAAGCATAATAAACCGATTAAAAAGCCAACCAAAATTTTAATCACACCAATTAAAAATCTAATCAAAGACAACTACCATTGGTTTCTGTCAATAAAGGATAGATATATTAAAAGTTTTACATCAATACAGCTTTTGAAATCCAATTTAGAGTATGCTCATTCCATGTGCTAACATTTCAATTGCAGACTTACAAAAAACATCGGCACACACCGATTGCCATCCCTTTATCTACTCAACAAAAAGAAGTTCTTACGTGCAGTAAACATTTGAACGAAATCCATATTTCCATACATCATACTGCCGATGAAATCTTCTTATTTCGCTGTCAGTACCATCATTGCCACTGTGTCCATGTAAAGTTGCCTTTTCGGTAAGGCATGCATATTTCCAATATGTCGAAATGTGCATAACTGAAAATCAATTCGGCAGAAGGTTTAAGTACATCGAAGGCAAACAATCAAAGTACATGGAGAAAAATTATTTAATTTACATTGAAAGCTTCAAAAAATTTCAACGAAGCCTATGTACCAAAGCAGACCGTGAGATGGCCAGAATGTCTATATTAGCCCCTAATGATACATTGCCTCCCATGATTCAATTTGAAACCACCTACGATCCTTGAATATCCTCTTTTTTCTCTCAGTGCATATAATTGCATGTTCATAAATTTCAATTTCTTTTTCTGCAGTAAAAGTCCATTTGGACCTCTGGACTTTTACATGAAGCCTGCTGAAGGCTTCATAGAAGATAAACCAACATTAGCACTCTAACGGGGAAGTCTGAGTCATGGGTGCCTGGTTTCTGTTTGAACAATTGATGTGGCCAACTGAATCACATCACATACGTATGGAATGGATGGTTTACATCTATTAAAAACATTTCAATAACTCACTTCGCCATAGAAAACTAACGTAAAAGTAACTTCATCGCATTTGAGGGAATAAAACACATATTGAGGGAATCAGGGACGAAAGGTAGTATGGCATGTTTACAAAAGCATTGCAAATCAACATGGCCATGGTCATGATGGCATTGACCATCATGCAGTATCCACAGTATCTATGGATATAGACACACATAACTTACAGAGTGAGATGTGAGATGATGTTGTTGCAGGACCTGCAATAGGACTGACATTTGTGCGTTCACAAATTATTGACCATTTTGGGTAAATGGGTTGAGGAATTTATTCTGGTTGGATGATCATTTTTCAGCTAAAGCAAGAGGAAAGTTTTCGATTAATGGTGTGATGGTAAATTTCTGCCAAATCAGGCAAAAATTAAATCATCTAGGAACCGAACAAGGATAATCGAGAGATCGGTTTATATGGGACCGACCGGTTTATATAAGACCAATTAGGACAGTACTTAATTGTTGGAAGTCCTAACAGAACCCCACGTGCAAAATTTTAGTCAAATCAAACAGCAATTGCGGTTTCCAGGGACTCAAGATGTCAAATCGGAAAATCGGTTTATATGGCAGCTATATCAAGTTATAAAGAGTGATTTGTTAAGAGCTTGATAACTTTTTTTTTAAAAAAAAACGCATAAAATTTGCAAAATCTCATCGGTTCTTTATTTGAAACGTTAGATTGGTCCATGACATTTACTTTTTGAAGATAATTTCATTTAAATGTTGACCGCGGCTGCGTCTTAGGTGGTCCATTTGGAAAGTCCAATTTTGGGCAACTTTTTCGAGCATTCCGGCCGGAATAGCCCGAATTTCTTCGGAAATGTTGTCTTCCAAAGCTGGAATAGTTGCTGGCTTATTTCTGTAGACTTTAGACTTGACGTAGCCCCACAAAAAATAGTCTAAAGGCGTCAAATCGCATGATCTTGGTGGCCAACTTACCGGTCCATTTCTTGAGATGAATTGTTCTCCGAAGTTTTCCCTCAAAATGGCCATAGAATCGCGAGCTGTGTGGCATGTAGCGCCATCTTGTTGAAACCACATGTCAACCAAGTTCAGTTCTTCCATTTTTGGCAACAAAAAGTTTGTTAGCATCGAACGATAGCGATCGCCATTCACCGTAACGTTGCGTCCAACAGCATCTTTGAAAAAATACGGCCCAATGATTCCACCAGCGTACAAACCACACCAAACAGTGCATTTTTCGGGATGCATGGGCAGTTCTTGAACGGCTTCTGGTTGCTCTTCACTCCAAATGCGGCAATTTTGCTTATTTACGTAGCCATTCAACCAGAAATGAGCCTCATCGCTGAACAAAATTTGTCGATAAAAAAGCGGTTTTTCTGCCAACTTTTCTAGGGCCCATTCACTGAAAATTCGACGTTGTGGCAGATCGTTCGGCTTCAGTTCTTGCACGAGCTGTATTTTATACGGTTTTACACCAAGATCTTTGCGTAAAATCTTCCATGTGGTCGAATAACACAAACCCAATTGCTGCGAACGGCGACGAATCGACATTTCACGGTCTTCAGCAACACTCTCAGAAACAGACGCAATATTCTCTTCTGTACGCACTGTACGCATTCGTGTGGTTGGTTTAATGCCCAATAAAGTAAACTGAGTGCGAAACTTGGTCACAATCGCATTAATTGTTTGCTCACTTGGTCGATTATGTAGACCATAAATCGGACGTAAAGCGCGAAACACATTTCGAACCGAACACTGATTTTGGTAATAAAATTCAATGATTTGCAAGCGTTGCTCGTTAGTAAGTCTATTCATGATGAAATGTCAAAGCATACTGAGCATCTTTCTCTTTGACACCATGTCTGAAATCCCACGTGATCTGTCAAATACTAATGCATGAAAATCCTAACCTCAAAAAAATCACCCTTTAGAACGATTTAACCATACTTCGCACGCTTTTTGGAGTTGTAATAAAACACTTCATGCAAAATTGTACTCAAACCGGAGACCGGTTTATTTGGGTTTATATGGAGATCGGTCTATAAGAGGATATACAAGGCTTGTAGGTGGTTTCAAATTGAAACATGGGAGTAAATTTGTCGTAAGTGGCTAATGTGGACTTATTGGCAGTCTCACGGTCTGCTATGGTACATAGGTTTTGTTGACATTTTTTGAAGCTTTCAATGTAAATTATATAATTTTTGTCCATGTACTTTGATTGTTTGCCTCCGATGGACTTAAACCTGCCGAATTGATTTTGAGTTATGCAACGACATATTGGACATATGCATGCCTTACCGAAAAGGCAACTTTATATGAACACAGTGGCAATGATGGTACTGACAATAATATTGGGTTGCCCAAAATGATGGTACTGACAATAATAATAGGTACCGATTTGAACCGTACTTGTCACAGTTGTTGGTAGTCGTATCAGAACACTATTTGCAACATTTTATCAAAATTGGACAAATATTGCAGCTTATAAGTGCTGAAGCAGTCAAATCGGGGAATCGATTCTATGACAGCTATATCCAAATCTGAATCGATATAGTCCATTTGTAATACCCAAAAATATGCATCAAAAAGAATTATCTGTGGAAAATTTTAAGCAGCTAACTTAACGTGTTCGACCCCTATCCTGATTTCAACAGACGAATGGACGGACGGACGGTCGAATGGCAATGGCTAGATCGACTAAAAATGTCGAGACAATCAAGAGGAAATGACTCGATTAGTCAAATCAGCAAAATTAAAGATTCTAGGAGCCGAGCAAGGATAATCGAGAGACCGGTTTATATGGGAGCTATATCAGGTTATAGACCGATTTGGACAGTACTTGGCACAGTTGTTAAAAGTTAAAACAGAACACCGCATGCTAAATTTCAGGCCAGTCGGACAAAAATTGTGGCTTCCAGTGGCTCAAGAAATCAAATCGCGAGATCGGTTTACATAGAAGCTATACCAGATTATAGACCGATTCGAACCGTTCTTGACACAGTTGTTGGAAGTCATAACAGAACACTACATGCAAAATTTCAGCCAAATGGAACAAAAATTGCGGTTTATAAGGACTTAAAGAGTCAATCCGGGAGATCGGTTTATATGGAAGCTATATCAGGCTATAGAACGATTTAGGGCTTACTTGGCACAATTGTTGGAGGCCATAAGGGAATACCATGTGCAAAAATACAGCCAAATCGGATGAAAATTGTGGGTTTCAGGGGCTCAAGAAGTCAAATCGGGAGATCGGTTTAAATGGGAGCTATATCAGGCTATATACCGATTTAGAGCTTACTTGACAAAATTGTTGGAGGTCATAAGAGAATACTATGTGCAAAATTTCAGCCAAATCGTATGAAAATTGTGGCTTTCAGTGGCTCAAGAAGTCAAATCGGGAGATTGGTTTGTTTGGGAGCTATATCTAGCTTTAGACCGATTTGAATCGTACTTCACACAGATATTGGATATCGCAACAAAATGATATGTGCAAACTTTCAGCCAAATCGATTGAAAATTGTGGCTTCCAGGGGCTCCAGAATTCATTTCGGGAGATCGGTTTCTATGATAGCTATATCAGGTTATAGACCGATGGACCGTACTTAACACAGTTATTAGAAGTTTGTAAAGGAACTTTACATGCAAAAGTTTCAGCCAAATCGGACAAAAGCTATGGCTTCCAGGGGCTCAAGAAATCAAATCGAGGGATTGGTTTATATGGGAGCTATATCTATATCTGAACCGATATGGCCCATTTGCAATCCCCAGCGACCTACAACAATATGTAGTATCTGTGCAATATTTCAAGCTGCTAGCTTTACGCGTTCGACCGCTGTAGTGATTTCGATAGACGGACGGACGGACGGACATGGCTAGATCGACTCTGAACGTCGAGACGATCAAGAATATGTATACCTTATTGGATCTTAGACGAATATTTCGAGGTGTTACAGACGGAAGGACTTGATTAGTATACCCCCATCCTATGGTGGTGGGTATAACATGTTAAGTTCGGCGCAGCCGAATCACCTTCATGGATATATATCAGCGTATTTTATGATTACTCCACTTTCATAACCATAGTTATATCTAAATAAGGGCTGGTCTGGATCATATTTGATTCAGGTCCCGAGAACTCTTCAGCGAAATCAGGCAATAAATCCGCTTTTTATACCCTCCACCATAGGATGGGGGTATACTAATGTCGTCATTCCGTTTGTAGCACCTCGAAATATGCGTCTAAGACCCCATAAAGTAAATATATTCTTGATCTTCATGACATGTTAAGTCGATATAGCCATATCCGTCCGTCTGTCAGACCGTCCGTCTGTCCGACCGTTCGTCTGTCCAACCATCCGTCTGTCCGACCGTCCGTCTGTCCGACCGTCCGTCTGTCCGTCCGTCTGTCGAAAGCTCGCTAACTTTCCAAGGAGTTAAGCTAGCCTCTTGAAATTTGGCAAAAATACTTCTTATTGAAGTGGGTCGGTTGGCATTGTAAGAGGGCCAAATCGGTCCATGTTTTGATATTGCTGCGATATAAACCGATCTTGGGTCTTGACTTCTAGAGCCACAAGAGGGCGCAATTCTTATCCGATTAGGCTAAAATTTTGCACGTGATGTTTCAATATCACATCTAACAACTGTGCTAAGTATGGCGCAAGTCGATACATAACCTGATATAGCAACCATATATACTGATCTTGAATCTTGACTTCTTGAGCCACTAGAGGGCGCAATTCTTATCCGATTTGGCTGAAATTTAGCATGAAGTTGGTTGTTATGACTTTCAACAACTGTGCTAAGTATGGTTCAAGTCGATTCATAACCTGATACAGCTGCCATATAAACCGATCTTGGGTCTTAACTTCTAGAGCCACTAGATGGAGCAATTCGTATCCGATTTGGCTGAAGTTTAGCATGAAGTATTTTGTTATGACTTCCAAAAGCTGCGATAAATATGTTTCAAATCGATACATAATCGGATATAGCTGCCATATAAACCGATCTGGGATCTTGACTTCTAAAGCCTCTAGAGCACGCAATTCTTATCCGATTTGGCTAAAATTGTGTACAACGGCTTCCCCATGACCTTCAACATACGTGTCCAATGTGGTCTTAATCGATCTATAGCCTGATACAGCTCCCATATAAACCGATCTACCGAATATGCTTCTTGTGCCCCTCAGTTCCAAAGAAAGTACCATTTTGTAGGTTTTAGTACCTAAATGTACGATTTGGAAACAAAAAATCTTCTGGTCGACCAAAATTTTTAGTCATATTGTAGCAGTATCCCAAATTTGAGAGCTTAAAATCACTTTGAAAAAAAAAGTACCATTTTCTATGTTTTAGTACCTAAATGTGCGAATTCAAAATAAATCTTCTTCTCTTCAAGGTGTAACCGTATCCTAATCGTGAGTTCTTTAGCTCTTTTCGAAATGATTGTATCATTTTAGTACCCAAATGTACGGTAATCTTCTGGTCATCCCAAAATTTATAGTCAAGTTGTTCCTGTATCCCAATTTTGAGAGCTGTAGCTCACTACGTTAAGAAAGTAACATTTTGTACGTTTTAGTACCAAAAAGGTACGAATTAAAAAAAAAAAAACTTCCAGTTGCCCACTATAAACTGTCAAGGTGTAATTGCAAAAAAGTACCATTTTGGTACCAAAATGTACCAATTTCAAAAAAAATGTTTTAGTCGCCCAATACATATATTCAGGGTTTCAATTATACCACAACGAGTACGTTTCCTTCCACTTCTGGTACGATTTGTATTCCCGATCGTTGATAAACTAATTCGTAATATTTTGCACTTTTTGGTACTAAAATGTAAGAATTTTTAATAGATCATCATCACCACATATTTCCTAGTTCAACCTACATGCCAAATTTCAGCTTCTAGCTGGTTTTGTAGAAAAAGTACCTAATGATACCAATGTTGGTACCAAAATGTACAAATTGTGAATAAATCATTTAGCAACCCATTCTATGTTGGCTATTTCTACCTACATATCGAACTTCAGACCTCTAGCTCCATTTGTAAAGAAGGTACCAACTGGTACTAATTTTGGTACCAAAATGTACAAATGGGGAATAGATCATTTGGTCATCCATCATATATTTCATAGTAGTACCTACACACCAAATTTCAGACCTCTGGCTGCATTTTTAAAGAAGGTACCAAATGGTACTAATTTTGGTACCAACATGTACAAATTGTGAAAAAATAGCATTTAGTCACCTATATTTGCTACTTGTACCTACCTGCCAAATTTCTCAAACCTCTAGCTCCATTTGTAAAGAAAGTACATAATGGTACCAATTGCGGAACTAAACGTACGTTTTCTCCCATTACCTGTTAAATTTTCCCCATTTTTATACAAACCACCGAAGGATGGGGGTATATTAATTTTGTCATTCCGTTTGCAACACATCGAAATATCCATTTCCGACCCTATAAAGTATATATATTCTTGATCAGCGTAAAAATCTAAGACGATCTAGGCATGTCCGTCCGTCTGTCTGTTGAAATCACGCTACAGTCTTCGAAAATAGAGATATTGAGCTGAAACTTTGCACAGATTATTTTTTTGTCCATAAGCAGGTTAAGTTCGAAGATGGGCTATATCGGACTATATCTTGATATAGCTCCCATAAAGACCGATCCGCCGATTTAGGGTCTTTGGCCCATAAAAGCCACATTTATTATCCGGTTTTGCTGAAATTTTGGACAGTGATTTGTGTTAGGCCCTTCGACATCCTCCGTCAATTTGGTCCAGATCGGTCCAGATTTGGATATAGCTGCCATATAGACCGATCCTCCGATTTAGGGTCTAAGGACCATAAAAGACACATTTATTATCCGATTTCGCTGAAATTTGGGGCAGTGAGTTGTGCTAGGCCCTTCGACATCTTTCTTTAATTTGGCCCAGATCGGTTCCGATTTGGATATAGCTGCCATATAGACCGATCCTCCGATTTAGCGTCTTAGGCCCACAAAAGCCACATTTATTATCCGAATTTGATGAAATTCGGGACAGTGAATTGTGTTAGGCCCTTCGACATCTTTCTTCAATTTGGCCCAGATCGGTTCAGATTTGGATATAGCTGCCACATAGACCGTTTTCTTGATTTAAGGTTTTGGGCCCATAAAAAGCTCATTTATTGTCCGATGTCGCCGAAATTTGGGACAGTGTGTTATGTTAAGCCCCTTGACATACTTCTGCAATATCGCATAGATCGGTCCAGATTTGGATATAGCTGCCATGTAGACCATTATCTCGATTTAAAGTATTGGCCCCATAAAAGGCGCATTTATAATCCGATTTCACTAAAAATTTGGCACAGTGACTTTTGTTTGGCTTTTCGACATCTGTGTCGTATATGGTTCAGATCGGTTTATTTTGAGATATAGCTACTGTACTTTGGGCCAAATCGGAACAAATTTTGATATAACTGATATGGGACATAAGGTATGCAATTTTCACCGAATTTTGATGAAAGATGGTTTACATATATACCCGAGGTGGTGGGTATCCAAGTTCGGCCCGGCCGAACTTAACGCCTTTTTACTTGTTTCTTTTCACCCTTATTATTTTGAAGCAGATGTACAATATTTTAAGTAAATTTTCAAAATTTTAACTCTATCAATTCACCCTTTGCAAAATTCACCCATTTCGTACCTTTTTGGTACTGATTTTTGTACCTACATATAAAAATTTCCAAAAACTCATATAGTTATCCAATTAAGGTTGCCATGGTGAACCTAAGGGCCAAAATTCGCAGCTCTAGCTCAATTTACAAAAAAAGTACCAAATAGTACCAATTACAGCACTAAACGTACTATTTTTCCCACTTTCTGTACTGAATTGGGAATTTTTTCACTAAATTTAGTTTTTTCCAAAAATTTTTTAATTTGAGTCCAAGAACATTCCCCTAGCCCTGTCTGTTCACCCTGGGCAATTGTACCCTTTTCAATTTACAAAAAAAAAGTACTAAATAGTACCAATTGCAGCACTTAATGTACTATTTTTCCCACTTCCGGTACTGTATTGGGAATTTTTTTTTACTAAATCTGGTTTTTTCCGGACTCTTTTTAATTTGTGCCCAAGAACATTCTTCTATCCCTATACGTTCGCCCTGGCAATTGTACCCTTTTCGTACTATTTGGTACTATTTAGAACCTTAACATACGCAAGACCAATTCGTGTAAAATTTCATAATTCTAGCTTTAACCGTTTGAGCAGAGCAGTGATCAGTCAGTTAGTCAATCTCGCGTCTCTTTTATATAAATATAGGAAAGATAGTCCAATCTGAGCTATACTTTGGTCAGATGTCGGGACGCACCTCACTATTTCAAGTTTTTACATAGGATGAGACAAATGTCGCCAGCATTAGGAAAAGATAACCGACGCTGAAATTTTTTTCTGATGTTCTTGCCAAAATTTGAACCCAGTCGTGCAGTGTCATAAGCAACTATGCCACTATTTGCCTCTGCGCCGCGGTGGCCTTCAATGGTAATGTATATAAAATGGTGCTAGCTCCATAATTTATACAGCTTTCTCATTTTCACTTCTCTCTCTCTCTCTCTCTGTCTCGATGACCTCTGGATCATCGCTTTGCCTTGGTCAATTCAATTATTCATTTTCCCGCCTTTCTTTGCATGTACCTTGTGACAGTTTTCTTTCTTTGTGCATTGAATGACAGTTGCATTCATTCATTCCTTGACTGAGTGACATTTCTCCGACACAAAATGAATGACCGTCTGCCTAGATGCTGCTGCTGCTGCTGATGATGATGATGATTTTGGTCCATTGCCTTCGGCGCTTTGTTGCTTACAAAATATCTTTTGATTGTCGCCAGTCCGTCCATACGTTTGTCCCTTTGTCCTGGTTTGTAGCGGCAATTGATGTTTGTTGTTGTATTGTATTACAGTGTTGTCAATTTAGATTGTCGGTTGGTCATTTTGATAGGCGGACATAGTGGAAATGATTGGAGCTGTGTTATGGCAAGGGGAGAAGCAGTGAGCAAGACAATTGACTGTGTTTTGGATAACTCCAGATGGATTGCTAAACGCATGTATGGCAAAAATTACCAAGACTAGGAACATGGCCTGAACTGAACTGAACTTTGATTTGAACGATTTGTAAGGCATGCAAAGTGGGGGGATGGAGTAGCCTTCTGTCTTTCGTTGCAGCCCCTATGAGTCCCCCCCCGTTTAAGATTTTGGTATTTGTTGCATAGGTTTTGTGGGAAGGCGTATGTAAGAGAATCGTTTAAAACTTTTGTTAATTTGTTTTATCATTGTAAACTGTCAATTTGTCAGTTGTCAGCTCTATATGTGCAATGTTTGTAAATGTATGTATTTCTCTTAGGAAGAAAATTAATTGATTTTTTGTTCGTAGCTTAGCTTAGACTTAAAAGCATCACAAGGAAAAACAAATCTTCACGGAAAAGGATATGCCTATGATTTGCAAATTGCCAATTTTTTCCATGAACATTCCACTAAGGAAAAGGGGCAAACTTTTCACATATCAATGAGTGCAGTCCGATTCAAGTTTTAAGCTTTTCATAGCCCAGTCCGATCGGCGTGCCCCCCGTTCCCCTTTCGATACCGACAAATGTAGCCCATGTTTTCTTCCTGACCATCCTACACAATATGCGAAAATTTCGAGAAAATCGGTTCTGCCGGTTTTCAGTCTATACGGAACAATCGAACCAAATCCCATATATCCGTGATTGGCTAATGTGCCCAATTTGGGCGTTTTTGTGGAGGTGGGATGACCCCCTCTACTTCGACATGAATTTGTATGCCAGATTCGTTATCTACTCCCGCAATACTTTTCATTTGATACACATATTGCCCTTATCGGTCCACTTTTGATTTAGGGTGTTGTTTTTTGGCGTAACGGTGGAGGGTCCGCCCCCTGCCGTTTTTAATGAATTATAAAACCTATTCCTACTTCCTGGCCATACTGGTAATCTACTCCCGAATACCTTTCATTTGAGTCCCATATTGTCATGATCGTCTAATAAACCTATTTAAAGGGGTTTTGGGGCTGGGGCGGGGGTGGCCCCCCTGGTACTTGGACCCAACTTTTATTATAAAATTCGTACTCTACTCTTGAATACCTTTCATTTGAATCCCATATTGTCCTGATCGCTCCACTTTTATTTATGGGTAGTACTTTTGCGGAAAGGGGAAGGTCCGCCCCCCCCCTTCCGATATCAACAAATTTAAATATCAAACACAAATTGAATTTTATATATAATGTATTTTTTTTTTGAAATTCTATTTTTTGAGAATATTGGTATTCACAAAGCTTAATGTGGCTTTGAAATTGGTTTGACAGATCTCCTTTATAGAACTGTCAAATTAACCTATTTTAATGGTTCATTAAGTTTTATGAATACGACCGTAAGGCTCTTTATTTCATGCCAAAAGTTATCACTTTTCTTCATCACACCTTGATATTACATTTTTTTATTATTTTGTTTCTTTTCAAACTTCTCTAAATGTAGAGAAACATGATGCTATTAAAGTCCAAGTACATATTAAATGGACACATAAAAGCTCATATAACGGGTGCATGTTAGAATGGCAGTATAGACTTGTCATTGCTTGTGTTCTGTGACTGGCATGCTCTCCCAGGCACATAAAATTGATTTTCATTGTTTGTCCACCAGGTGAATATTAACCGGCTATGGTCAAGTCCTGTTATTCTGAAAAACAGCACCCCTTACTTTCATTATCTCAACTCTGCAGAACATGGTCGGGACTATAAAAACCACAAAAGATATCTTAAACAATAATAAAAGGAAAAGCTCTCATAAAATTTTGTTGATTACTTGGTCATAGATTTTTATGAAAACTCTATTAAGTGTGCTCTCATTCCCTCCTCACCTCTTGTATGTATCAAAAGTTATTGATTTTTCTATAAACACAAAATACTTGTGCAAGGGCTCAAGCAAGAGACTGGAAATAGATATGAGATTTGAACACCTCATAGACAGACAGCAAATACAACAACCACATACACACACACACACACACACACACACACACACACAAACACACCAAAGCCAATACATCGAGAAATTCAATTATCAAGTTTTCGATTACTGGTCAAAGGACTCACTCGTTGACTGAGCTTCGTAACACATCCAGGAAAGCATGATGGGCCAATAAAGGGATGCACACACACACACACACAAATATGGATAAATTTAACGAGTTATTCATTAGGTGAGATAAATGGAGAAGATCATCATGATATGATGTTGTTATAACTTCAACTTCAGCGAAAGTGTATTAAGCTGCAAATGGTTTTTGGAAGAGAGGGTGGTACATAATAATATTAAAATATCTACTACTGCCTAAAATATAAAAATTTTAACCAAAACGATCCAAAGGACTTTTAAAGCAGATTTTTTAACTCAATTTAATTTTGCCATTTTTGGTTTGGAGTTTTTCCACAAAAAAAGAGAGACAAAAACACAAAATTTCCATTTTCTTACGGTTTGGGTTAAACCCACAGCAGCTCTCACATCAGAACAAAGGCATCCGCCACAAAACTTCCACAAAAACGAAAAGTCGGATAAATAAATGAAGAATGAAATGGCAGTAAAACCACGATACTTAATTGGATGAAATTGTCAAACGACAGAGAGGCGATTAAATTTAATTATTTTTTGCGGATGTGACGATATGCTGCTGTGGATTACGCTTTGGACTTCTGAATGGAATATTTTTGTTGTGGGTCCTCCAAGGTTACGAAATATTTTTGCAAAGGATGTGGATAGAGGATAGGATTTAAAATTTTTGTTTTTTAACTTTAAAATAAGCAATGAAAACGCTTTAAATTGGGCCGAGCTTTATCAGCATTTGGTCGCATTCCAATGAAAAAACGCGTCTTTTATTAATCCAAGGAGTTTATTCGTGCTATATCAAACTACGATGTCGAAGAGTCTATTATAAAGGGTGATTTTTTAGCTTTTATCTTTTTTGTAACACTGGTTAAAACAGCTCACGCACGTGTCGTGTCAAACATCTTCAGTTTGGTCTATAATTTGACAATAAATCGTCTTCTAAATGAACAATGCTTGCAAATTAAGAAAGTTAAGAATGTTTCATTTTTCAAGTTTTTGCCATTAAATATTACAATTTTTGTTGGTTTCTCTTTCGAGAAGAGCTCAATGATCAGAGATGCAAATGGAAAAGGAAAACCAAAGATAGCAACACACACCAACCACTAGGGGACGTGTTTCGTCTTCGTTCGTCTTGAAGCCATCACACCCAATATGGTTGAAAAGTCTTCTAACCAATGACGAAACGCGTCCCATAGTGGTTGGCTTTCTTTTTCGATTTGCATCTCCGATTATTGAGCTCGTCGCGAAAGAGAAACAAACAAAAGTTAGGAATGTTCATCGCGCGCTTCTTCTTCTTCAACGACGAAGCTCATTTGTGGCTCAATAGTTACGTAAGTAAGCAGAATTGTCAATTCTGGAGTGAAGATCAGCCAATGTAATGCCAGTGAAGATCAGTCAAACAACTACAAATGCATCCAGAAAAAGTAACAGTTTGGTGAGGTTTATAGGCTGGTGACATCATTGGACCGTACTTCTTTAAAGTACCTAAGAATCGTAACGTAACTCTGAATGGTGAGCCTTACCGTGAGATGATATCAAACTATTTGTTGATATATGGCTTCAACAAGACGGTGCCACATGCCACACAACACGCGAAACAATGGACTTATTGAGAGTCGAGGTCGGGAAACATATTATTTCACGTTCGGGAACGTTCAAGTGGCTCTCTAGATCTTACGATTTAACGCCTTTAGGCTACGTTTTGTAGGGTTATTTTAAAGATCATGCCTACACAGACAAGCTCGCTTCAATTGAGACATTGAAGCATTTTTCTTGGGATACCGGCCAAAATGTTGAAAAGAGCATTCCAATACTGCATTAAGCGGATGGACCAATTCTCATACGATTGGAAATTTTGTACGACGTGTTTCGCTATGATTTCCAATAAGTGCGCTAAGTATGGTTCAAATCGGTTCATGTTTTGATATAGCTGCCATTTAAACCGATCTGGGGTCTTGACTTCTTGAGACTCTAGAGTGCGCAATTCTTATCCGATTGGAATGAAATTTTGCACGACGTGTTTTGTTATGATATCCAACAACTGTGCCAAATATGGTTCAAATCGGTTCATAACCTAATATAGCTGTCATATAAACCGATCTGGGGACTTGACTTCTTGAGCTTCTAGAGGGCTCAATTTCTATCCAATTTGAATGAATTTTGTTATGATATCCATTAACTGTGTCGAATATGGTTCAAATCGGTTCATAACCTGATATAGCTGCCATATAAACCGATCTGGGATCTTGACTTCTTGAGCCTTTAGAGGTCGCAATTATTATCCGATTTGCCTGAAATTTTGTACGACGGATTCTCTCATGACCATTAATATACGTGTTTATTATGGTCTGAATCGTTCTATAGGCCTATACAGCTCCCATATAAATCGATCTCTCTATTTTACTTCTTGAGCCCACAAAGGGCGCAATTCTTATTCGAATTGGCTGACATTTTACACAGGTCTCCAACATATAATTTAATTGTGGTCCAAACCGGACCGTATCTTGATATCGCTCTAACAGCAGAGCAAATCTTTTCTTATATCCTTTTTTTTATACCCTCCACCATAAGATGGGGGGTATACTAATTTCGTCATTCTGTTTGTAACTACTCGAAATATTCGTCTGAGACCCCATAAAGTATATATATTCTTGATCGTCGTGACATTTTATGTCGATCTAGCCATGTCCGTCCGTCTGTCCGTCCGTCCGTCCGTCTGTCTGTCGAAAGCACGCTAACTTCCGAAGGAGTAAAGCTAGCCGCTTGAAACTTTGCACAAATACTTCTTATTAGTGTAGGTCGGTTGGGATTGTAAATGGGCCATATCGGTCCATGTTTTGATATAGCTGCCATATAAACCGATCTTGGGTCTTGACTTCTTGAGCCTCTAGACGGCGCAATTCTTATCTGATTGGGATGAAATTTTGCACGACGTGTTTTGTTATGATATCCAACTACTGTGCCAAATATGGTTCAAATCGGTTTATAACCTGATATAGCTGCCATATAAACCGATCTTGGGTCTTGACTTCTTGAGCCTCTAGAGTGCGCAATTCTTATCCGATTGGAATGAAATTTTTGCACGACGTGTTTTGTTATGATATCCAACAACTGTGCCAAGTATGGTTCAAATCGGTCCATAACCTTATATAGCTGTCATATAAACCGATCTTGGGTCTTGACTTCTTGAGCCTCTAGAGGGCGCAATTCTTATCCAATTTGAATGAATTTTGGCACGTAGTATTTTGTTATGATATCCAACAACTGTGCCAAATATGGTTCAAATCGGTTCATAACCTGATATAGCTGTCATATAAACCGATCTGGGGACTTGACTTCTTGAGCTTCTAGAGGGCTCAATTTCTATCCGATTTGGCTGAAATTTCGCAAGACGTTTTTTATTGTTACTTTCAACAACTAAGTCAAATAAAGTACAAGTCGGTTCATAACCTGATATAGCTGCCATATAAACCGATCTGGGATCTTGACTTCTTGAGCCTCTAGAGGTCGCAATTATTATGCGATTTGGCTGAAATTTTGTACGACGGATTCTCTCATGACCATTAATATACGTGTTTATTATGGTCTGAATCGGTCTATAGACCGATACAGCTCCCATATAAATCGATCTCTCTATTTTACTTCTTGAGCCCACAAAGGGCGCAATTCTTATTCGAATTGGCTGACATTTTACACAGGTCTCCAACATATAATTTAATTGTGGTCCAAACCGGACCGTATCTTGATATCGCTCTAACAGCAGAGCAAATCTTTTCTTATATCCTTTTTTTTTTGCCTAAGAAGAGATGTCGGGAAAAGAACTCGACAAATGCAATCCATGGTGGAGGGTATTTAAGATTCGGTCCGGCCGAACTTAGCACGCTTTTACTTGTTCTTTTTCGTACACTGGTTTAAACAGCTCACGCACATATCGAGCTTTATTTCACTCTCAGACATCTTCAGTATGGTCTATAATTTGACAATAAATCGTCTTCTAAACGAACAACACTTGCAAATTAAGAAAGTTAAGAATTTTTTATTTTTCAAGTTTTTGCCTGCTAAGGCAAGATCATTAAATTTTACAATTTTTGTTTGTTTCTCTTTCGAGACGAGCTCAATGATCGGAAATGCAAATGGAAAAGGAAAACCAAAGATAGCAACACACACACCAACCACTAGGGGACGTGTTTATTGTCCGATGTTGTAGAGTGCGAATCTGCGAATCTGATATATCTCTTTGGTCCCAAGTGTCTGGAGGCCTCCCCGGCCTTCAAAATACCGTTACATAGGACAGGGTTACCACTTGGGATAAAATGTATATCAAATAAAAGTTATTTGATATAAAACGTCTGCAAGCCGTTCCACCCCACTGTATCTTCGTCGTAAAAATCTAAGATGTTCTGCCCATGTCCTTTCGTCCGTCTATGTGTTTGTTGAAGTCACGCTACAGTTTTTTAATATAGAAATATTAACCTGAAACTTTTCACAATATTTTGGGGAAAGGGGGAGGGATTCCGCACGGATTCCGATATCAAAAAATCATTCTTTTTCATTATTCCATCCTACGCAATCTGTAAAAATGCTCAAAAATCGATTTAGCCGTTTCCGACATCGTTTCGACAAAAGTTCGACCAAGTTAAACTTAATGCCATTTTACTTTTTGAAAGACTGTAGCTTGATCTCAACAGATCATGATCATTTTAACGACATGGAATGGCAACCCCCTCCATTCCTCCCTAATATACCCTAATAAATTCACAGATAGTATATAACATAGTTATAAGGTTTATTTATCGTATGTATATTAATTGTGCGCAATTTTTTCAAGCATGTGTGTGTGTGTGGGTTTGCCTGTGTTATTTCTTTATTAGTGCGTGTGCACTTGCACTGATTTTAATTTAATTAAATTGCTTTTATTTTGCATATAAACCACCAGACATACATGTATATCCTATAGGCAGCAGCCACATTCATTACCATTTATCCCATGTTTATGTCTGAAATTGCATTTGGAGCTTCTGCATTTAATGCCTACAAAAACTGCCATGCATGCAGCAACTCTAAATGAAATCATTACATGCCCATAGATGCAAATACGAGGTTAAATGGGAAGTTTATCTTTTTCATCATACTAGAAAAAATTATGAAAATAAAGGCTGAACGCCTGGGCTCGAATCCTGGCGAGAACATCAGAAAGAAAGTTTCAGCGAGTTAAGAAATGCTGGCGGTACTTTGCCATGTAAAAACTTCTCCTCTAAAGGGGTGTCGCTCTGCGGCACGCCTTTCAGACTCGGCTATAAAAAGGCGGCCCCTTATCATTGAGTGAAAGAAACTTTAATCGGACTGCACTCATTGATATGTGAAAAGTTTGCCCCTGTTCCTTAATGGAATGTTTTTGGGCAAATTTGCAATATCCATATTAATATTCAAATATAGTCCGACATTAATCATATTTGATTCAGGTGCCGAGAATCTCTATACAAGTAACAGTTCGAAATGCGAAATCGAGTAATAAGTAAGCCGTTCATGTGATTAAGCTCTAATTCGTATGATCGATCTATATGACAGCTATATACAAATATGGTCCGATCTGGACCATATTTGGGGTGAATGGCGGGAGTCTTATAGCAGGTCACCAAACTTCAGCGAAGTCGGGTACTAAATGCGCCTGTCAGAAGCCTAAGACCCAAAATGGGCTGATCAGTCTATATGATAGCTATATCCAAATATGTTCCGATCAGCATCATTTTTGCTATGGATATCAACAGACCTAATTAAACTCACTGTTCTGAGTTTCAGAAAAATTCAGTTATAAATGCGCCTGTTATAGGCTTAAGACCCTAAATCGGCATATCGGCCCCTATGGCAGCTATATGTAAAAATGGTCCAAAATACACCATATTTGGGTCGGATATCGAGGATCCTAGTGCAAATCACTGTTTTAATACATGCGCCTGTTATAAGCCTAAAACCCAAAATCGGCGGATCTATAGACCGATCCGACAGCTATATCCAAATATGTTTCGATCTGGACCATTTATGGTTCGGATATTGACGGGCCTAATAAAACTCACTGTTCTGAATATCAGCGCAATACGGTAAAATGCGCCTGCTATAGGCTAAAGACCCTAAATCGCCAGATCGGTCTATATGGCAGCTATATCTATGATTTAGATTTAGATATAGCTCCCATATATATTTTTCATCCGATATGGAATTTTGAGGCTGTAACAACCACAATTTTGGTCCTATCTCTGTAAAATTTCGCGTGAGGTGTTTTATTTGGCGTCCTAAAACGTGTGCAAAATTTCATGAAATTCGGTTCAGATTTAGATATAGCTTCCATATATATCTTTCATCCGATATGGCCTTTTAAGGCTATAGAAGTCACAATTTTGGTCCGATCTTTCCAAAATTTGGCACGGGGTGTTTTATTTGACGTCTACATATGTGTGCAAAGTTTCATTAAAATCGGTTCAGATTTAGATTTAGGTTCCATATATATCTTTCATGCGATATGGCCTTTTAAGGTTATAGAAGCCACAATTTTGGTCCGATCTTGATAAAATTTAGCAGAAGGTGTTTTATTTGACGTCTACGTATGTGTGCAAAATTTCATTAAAATCGGTCCAGATTTAGATATAGCTCCCATATATATCTTTCATCCGATATGGAATTTTGAGGCTGTAACAACCACAATTTTGGTCCTATCTCTGTAAAATTTCGAGTGAGATGTTTTATTTGGCGTCCTAAAACGTGTGCAAAATTTAATGAAAATCGGTTTAGATTTAGATATAGCTCCCATATATATCTTTCATCCGATATGGTCTTTAAGGCTGTAGAAGCCACAATTTTGGTTCGATCTTTACAAAATTTAGCACGAGATGTTCTATTTAACGTCTTAATGCGTATGAAAAATTTGGTCAAAATCGGTCCAGATGTAGATATAGCTCCAATACATAAACTTTGAACACCTCGAAATATTGATCTGCGACCCCATTCTGAGTCTAACTAGCGCTGCCCATCCGTCCGCCCGGCTGTCGAAATCTTGAAATTCTCTTGAAATTTTGCACAGATACTTCTTATTGACGAAGGTCGTTGGGGATTGTACATGGACCATATCTTTCAGATTTGGATATAGCGCCCATATAAAGTGATCTCCCGATAAGACTTCTTGAACCCCTGGAAGCCTCAATTTTTTTCAATTTGGGCGAAATTTAGCATGAAGTGTTATGTTACGACTTCCAATACTTGTGCCAAGTACGGTTCAAATCGGTCTAGAACCTTATATAGCTCCCATATGAACCGATCTCCCAAATTGATTTATTGAGTCTCTAGAAGCCTTAATTTTCATCCGATTTGGCTTAAATTTGGAACAAATACTTCAGTTATGACTTTCAACATCCGTGCCAAGTATGATCTGAATCGGTCTATAAACACGTATGGCCCCGATATAAACCGATCCCCGGATTTGAAATCTTCAGCCCTTAGAAGCCTACATTTTTTGCGATTTGGCTGAAATTTGGAGTGGACTTTTGTTATAACTTCCAACATCCATATGAAGTATGATCCGAATGGGTCTATAAACAGGTATAGCCCACATATAAACCTATCCCGGGATTTGACTTCTTGACCCCTAAGAACCTTCAACTTGAGTTAGGAATTCCAACATCCATGACAAGTATGATCCGAATCGGTCTATAAACATATATAGCCCCCATATAAACCAATTCCCCTATTTGATTTGTTGAGCCCCTAGAAGCCTAAATTTTCACCTGATTTGGCTGACATTTGGCCCAATGCCCTATCTTATGACTTACAACATCAGTGGTAAGTTTTATCCGACTCTGTTAATATGGTGATATAGGGCCCCCCTTATGTACCGATAAACCGATATAACTTCTTAAGACCAAAATAATTCAAATACAAACTTACATTTTTAGCGTACGCCATGGTTATGGGTACCCAAGATTCGAACTTAACACGCTTTCACTTTTTTTACTTTGACTTCCAATGTGCAACCTCGTTTTGTTTACCATCACTCTTGTAATTGATTGCAAAATTAAATAAAGCATATATTAAGTGGACATTTTTCAGCACTAGGCTGACATTTAAACTGCAAATTGCATAGAGTATCTCTCAAAGTGTCTCTCCCCAGGGATGATACAATTTTGTGGCTTTTAGGTTAATATCATATTTTAATTATGCGGTTATGGGCAACAGACTGTGATAGAAGCCAAACCAAAAAAATAAAAATATTTTTAGTCAATTAAAATGTTGGGATTTAAAACACACACACATATACACACTAAAAGTTACTCCATATTGTTAGAATCATAAAAAAAAATTGACAGCGCAAATTTGCAATACCCAGATAAACCTGTATTCTACCTTCATCTTCTCATTCATAATCTATTCAGTTTCCTATAAAAGCTTATATAAAAAAATCAATCCCGTGTTGAAAATTGGCTACTACATTTTTTGATATCTGAAGGGGGAGCGGACCCTCCCCCTTACCCTAATTTTCAGAAACGCCAGATTTCGGAGATGGGTGGTGCGATTTAAGCGAAATTTTGTGTGCTCTCTTATAGTAACCTACAAACAAAAATTTGGTATCCAAATTTCGGATGGGGCACCTAGGGTGGGCGCCCCACCCTAGGTGCCCCATCCGACAATATGGGAAATGAAAGTTATTTAAGATAAGAAAACTTATCTGATATCCAATTGTCGGACCAAGTGTTTGGGGGACCACCCCCAACACCCAAAACACCCCTAAATCGGACATATTTACCGACCATGGCAATATGGGACTCAATTGAAAGGTATTTGCGAGTAGAATACGAAACTGATATCCAAATTTAGGATAAAGTTTCTGGGGTTCACCCCTTGCCCAAAACACCTCCCAAACATGACTTATTGACTGACCATGGCAATATGGGGCTTAAGTAAAAGGTATTTGAGTGTAGAACACGTATCTGATATCCAGTTGTGGGACCAAGTGTTTGAGGGGCCGCCCATCCACGAGAACATCCCCCAAAGAAGACAGATGAAAGGTCTTTGGAAGTAAAGCATGAATCTGATATCAATGTTCGGGAAAAGTGTCTGTGGGGCCACCCCACCCCCATAACACCACCCAAATAGAAAGTATTTGCTGACCATTGCAATATGAGGCTCAAATAGCAGGTATTTTAGAGTAGAATACGAATCTGATATATATTTTCAAAGCCAAATCACAGAGTGGCCGACCCATTCCCCAAAACACCCCCCAAACCGGTCATGTTTGCCGACTATGGAAAAATGGAGCTCAAATGAAGGGTATTTGGGAGTCGACCATGACACATTCGGGACAAACTGTCTAGGGGACGCCCCACTACCATAACAACCCCCAAGTAGGACGTATTGGCTCAGCAAGGCAATTTGGGTCTTCAAGACTCTGTGGAGCTCGATATTCATAGTTTCTAGGACATACCGGCTTAAACCGGACATATTTGCTGGCTTTTTCAATATGGGGTTTAAGTGAATGGTATTTGAGATTAGAAAACGAATTTGATATCAAATTTTGAGGCCAATGGCAATATGGAGTTCAAATATATGAGAATAGTGCACATTGCTCGTTTACTTTCAGACGGATATTTTCAGGGCTTAGTGATAGTGATTTTCAGGGCTCGGTGATTGAGGGAACACCCCACTCTCCAAAACACCACTAAATCGGGCATATTTACAGACCATGTCAATGTGGGACTAAAATGAAAGGTATTGGGGGGCAGAGCAAAAATTGATACCCACTTTCGGGACCAATTTTTGGGGGCCTACCCCTTTCCCAAAATACCCCACGAACAGCAATTTTTTATTAACCATCGCAATATGGGACTCAAATGCAGGTATTTGGAAGTAGAATACGAATTTGATATCCAAATGTAGGACCCTATATTAAAAGCGCATCACCCCTTCCCCAAAACACCCCCCAAAGGGTAAAAATTTTTTGACCATGCCAATATGTGGCTCAAATGAAAGGTATGGGTTGCCCAAAAAGTAATTGCGGATTTTTTAAAAGAAAGTAAATGCATTTTTAATAAAACTTAGAATGAACTTTAATCAAATATATAATTGCCATTTTGTTCGACAACCTTTTGCCATCTTCCTGGCAAATTTAGTATTCCACGCTCATAGAACTTCTGGCCTTTATCTGCAAAAACCTGAACCAAGTGCGATTTTATAGCCTCATCATTGCCGAAAGTTTTACCATTTAAGAAGTTCCGCAAAGATCGAAATAAATGGTAGTCTGATGGTGCAAGGTCAGAGCTATATGGTGGATGCATCAAAAGTTCCCAGCCAAGCTCACTCAGTCCTTGGCGAGTGACCAAAGATGTGTGCGGTCTAGCGTTGTCCTGGTGGAATATGACACCTTTACGATTGACCAATTCTGGTCGCTTCTCCTTGATGGCTGTATTCAATTTGTCCAATTGTTGACAGTAAACATCCGAATTAATCGTTTGGTTCCTTGGAAGCAGCTCAAAATATACCACACCCTTCCAATCCCACCAAACAGACAGCATAACCTTCTTTTGGTGGATATCAGCCTTTGAAGTGGTTTGAGCTGGTTCACCATGCTTGGACCATGATCGTTTTCGACTAACGTTGTTGTAAACAATCCATTTTTCATCTCCAGTTATGATTCGTTTTAAAAACGGATCGAATTCATTGCGTTTAAGGTGCATATCACAAGCGTTGATTCGGTTTGTTAAATGAATTTCTTTCAATACATGTGGTACCCAAATATCCAGCTTTTTCACCAGTCCAAGACTTTTTATGTGATAATGAACGGTTGATTTTGGTAAATTTAACTTCTCTCCTATCTCACGCTCAGTTACATGACGATCCAATACGATTAATGCTTTGATTTGGTCATCATCAATTTCATTTGGCCGACCTGAAAAATCCGCAATTACTTTTTGGGCAACCATATTTAAGATTAGAAAACGAATTTGATAACCTATGAGTTTGGGGGGCGCCTCATCCTGTAAACTTCCCCTCAAAACCAATGGCAATATGGAGTTTAAATAAATGGAGCACGATGCTGATATTTTTTCAGGGCCAAGTGTCTGGGGGACCACCTTAACCCCGAAAACACCCCTGAATCAGACATCATGAGAAAAGCGGGCTGAAATAAAGTTTTTTTTAGAAGAGGAGTACACCTTACATCCAAAGATCATATGGGTTTCAGATACAGGCATTTATATTGTAAAACTGTTTGTCAAGCGATATATTGGGTTGCCCAAAAATTATGTGCGGATTTTTCATATAGTCGGCGTTGACAAATTTTTTCACAGCTTGTGACTCTGTAATTGCATTCTTTCCTCTGTCAGTTATCAGCTGTTACTTTTAGCTTGCTTTAGAATAAAAGTGTAAAAAAAGTATATTTGATTAAAGTTCATTCTAAGTTTTACTAAAAATGCATTTTCTTTCTTTTAAAAAATCCGCAATTACTTTTTGGGCAAGCCAATACTATTGTCGTAGCATGATATTGCACTAAAAGCTCTTTAATTGTCGCAAATTTATATTCCAAAGTGCAGTGGAGCAGGCCCGGTCCAGCTGGATTATAAAAAAAAATTAAAATTTTATTCCCCAAAGTAACAGAAGGATGTACCCTGATACCGAAATGTTAAAATTTAAATTAATTACTTTAATTATTCACCAATGTAAATTACCAACATGTGAGCTACTCAAATCATCATATCATATTCCTAAGGACTTAGGATCTTTCCCATTCTTTACTTCAAGCATCTGAAATTTATTGTTGCGTATAATTTTTAGCTTTGTTTTTAAGTTTTAATTGTTGTTTTCCTCTTTTCACTAAAACTCTCATTAGAAGCTTTGAAACACACACACACACAAAATGAAGAGAATGAAACGAAACAATTGCACAACTTTGAACTCAACTTGAAATTATTAAAAGTTTTAACAAGCCCCAGCGTATAGTATATGAAGTTCAAAGTTAATTTGTTTTGTATGCGTATTCACTGTGTATTCTCTTTTTTTCAAAATTTTTACAAAGCTACAACTTCAAACATTCAAAGTCCATTTGGAAAATATTTGTTTTGTTCATTTTGTTGCTGTTCAAAAACTTTTTATACTTGCAATGTTATTTTTATACTCCTTTTTTGCTAAAAGGAGGTTTAAAAATGCAAAGCCACAAATAAATTGAACTCGAACCACAACGACACTTACTTTTGCAACATTCAGTGATGTTTCTCCATCCTTTGGTGTATACTTCTATATGCCAAGGGATGTGGCTACGAGGTGTATCTGCTTGAAGTTGTATGGAGTTTGACAGAGTCAATGGCCAGGGCCATAATGTTGCCACACAAAATTTGGCAAAACACAAAATACGAAGAACCAACCACATTATCCTTCCTAAACCACAGCAAACAGTGTTTGCTTAATTTTTGTACCATTTTTTGGCTTTTGAAAAGGATTCAGAGTTTTGTTTGGTGCTTATTATAGTCGGCTAATGTTAAAATCTTTGTAATATTTAAACCAATTAATTTAATGTACCACCATAATTATGAGATTAAACTTAAGCCTATTTAAAACCTTAAGTCTCATTTATAGTCTCTGAATTCATACAAAATTCTCGGAACACAGTTAAAAATCAGTTTATGGAGTCCCTATTAGATCCACATTCAAGGGTTTGCCGTGCCATAAAGATATCACGTGATATACTGGGTTGCCCAAAAAGTAATTGCGGATTTTTTAAAAGAAAGTAAATGCATTTTTAATAAACCTTAGAATGAACTTTAATCAAATATACCTTTTTTACACTTTTTTTCTAAAGCAAGCTAAAAGTAGCAGCTGATAACTGACAAAAGAAAGAATGCAATTACACAGTCACAAGCTGTGAAAAAATTTGTCAACGCCGACTATATGAAAAATCCGCAATTACTATTTGGGCAACCCAATATAACAACTTCCACAGACCTTTCATTGAATACCTATATTGTCCCCAATGACCCATATATAGGTTAGGTTGAAAAGAGGGTGCGGATACTAATCAGCCCCATGCCACTATGGACATACACCTAAGCCAGTAATGGCCTTGTTGTGCGCTCTAAATAAAGTAACCTCGAACCTGTGAAAGCGTGTTAAGTTCGGTCAGGCCGAATCTTGGGAACCCACTACCATAAGTAGACCGGTTTACGTGGGAGCTATATCAGGTTATAGACTGATTTGGCACAGTTGTCAAAAGTCAAAACAGAACACCGCAAGCAAATATCCACACAAATTGGACAAAAAAAAATGCGGCTTGTAAGTACTCAAAAAGTCAAATCGGGAGATCGGTTTATATGGGAGCTATAACAGGTTATAGACCGATTTAGACCATACATGGCTCAATTGTTGGAAGTCATAAGAGAACACCGCATGCAAATTTTCAGCTTAATGGGAAAAAAACTGAGGTTTTCAGGGGCTCAAAAATCAAATCGGGGGTTGGGTTTATGTAGGAGCTATATCATGTTATAGACCGATTTGGACCGTATTTGGCCTAGTTGTTGGAAGTCGTAACAAAACACCGCATGCAAAATTTCAGTCAAATCGGACAAAAATTGCGGCTTGTAAGCGCTCAAGAAGACAAATCGGAGAGATTGGTTTATTTGCTATATCAGGTTAAAGACCCATTTGGACCGTATTTGGTCTAGTTGTTAAAAGTCATAACAGAACACCACATGCAAAATTTCAGCTTAATCAGGCAAAAACTGAGGCTTTCAGGGGCTCAAGAACTCAAATAGGAAGATCGGGAGCTACAATATATCAGGCCATAGACCTCCTCGGACCATACATGGCTCAGTTGTTAAAAATCATAACAAAACACGAAATGCAAAATTTCAGCTTAATCGGACATAAACTGAGGCTTCCAGGGGCTCAAGAAGTCAAATAGGGAGATCGGTTTATATGAAAGGTTACAGAGCGATTCAGACCGTACTTAACACAGGCATTGGAAGTTATAACAGAACACTACGTGCAAAATTTCAGCCAAATCGGTAGTTCCATTTATATTGGCGCTATATCAGGTTCTTGACCGATTTGAACCGCAACCAGCGCAGTTGTTGGAATTCATAACAGGACACCGCATGCAAAATTTCTTCATGGAGCTCAAGTAGTCAAATCGGGGGATGGGTTTATATCGGAGCTGTATCAGGTTATATACCGATTTAGACCGTACTTGGCTTAGTTGTTGGAATTCATAACAGAACACTATGTGCGAAATTTCAGTCAAATCGGATCAAAATTGAGGCTTCCAGGGGCTCAAGAAGTCAATTCGGGGGATTGGTTTATATGGGAGTTATATCAGGTTATAGACCGATTTAGACTATACATAGCTCAGTTGTTGGAATTCATAACAAAACACTATGTGCGAAATTTCAGCCAAATCGGATGAAAATTGCGGCTTCCAGGTGTTCAAGAAGTCAACTCGGGAGATCGGTTTATATGGGAGCGATATCAGGTTATATACTGATGGAGACCGCACTTGGCACACACTTTTTGGAAATCATAACAGAACATTACATGCTCAATTTCAGCCAAATCGGATAAAAATTGCGGCTTGTAAGGACTCAAGAAGGCAATTCGGGGAGATCGGGGGGAGATCGTGACCCCTTCCAAACATTCGGAATTTCATTGAAAATCCATTACAAATCGAAATTTCACTTGGAAAACTTAAAATGGCTGTATCTCCTTAACTTTACGTCCTAGAGGGAAATGGGCCTTAATTCGTGACTCCATCCAGAAATTCGGAATTTCATCAGGTTGTAGGCCCATTTGGACCGGACCTGGCACAGTTGTTGGAAGTCACATCCAAACACTACATGCTCAATATCAGCCAAATCGGGTAAAAATTGCGGCTTGTAAGGACTCAAGAAGTCAAATCGGGAGATCGATTTATATTGGCGCTATATTAGGTGTTAGCCTGATTTGGACCGTACTTGGCTTAGTTGTTGGAATTCATAACAGAACACGAAATTTCAGTCAAATCGGATAAAAATTGAGGCTTCCAGGGGCTCAAGAACTCAAATCGGGGGACGGGTTTATATAGGAGCTATATCAGGTTATAGACCGACTTAGACCATACATGGCTCAGTTGTTGGAATTCATAATAGAACAGTATGTGCGATATTTCAGCCAAATCGAATGAAAATTGCGGCTTCCAGGTGTTCAAGAAGTAATCTCGATAGATCGGTTTATATGGGAGCAATATCAGGTTATATACTGATGGGGACCGCACTTGGCACAATTTTTGGAAATCACTACATGCTCAATTTCAGCCAAATCGGGAAAAAATTGCGGCTTGTAAGGACTCAAGAAGTCAATTCGGGAGATCGTGATCCCTTCCAAAAAATGCGGAATTTCATCGAAAATCCATTAAAAATCGAAATTTCACTTGAAAAACTTAAAATGGCTGTATCTTCTTAACTATAAGTCCTAGAGGGAAATGGGCCTTAATTCGTGACTCCATCCAAAAATTCGGAATTTCATCAGGTTATAAGCCCATTTGGACCGGACCTGGCATAGTTGTTGAAAGTCATATCCAAACACTACATACAACGTTTCAGCCAAATCGGACAAAAATTTCAGCTTCCAGGGGCTCAAGAAATCAAATCGGGAGGTTGGTTTATATGGGAGCTATATTCAAATCTAAAGCGCCAAAAGAAGAACGCAGATGATAACAATGCAATGAGCTCCTAAGGAGAATAACAAGCTATACTTAATGTAATGGTTGCCCAAAAAGTAATTGCGGATTTTTCATATAGTCGGCGTTGACAAATTTTTTCACAGCTTGTGACTCTGTAATTGCATTCTTTCTTCTGTCAGTTATCAGCTGCTACTTTTAGCTTGCTTTAGAAAAAAAGTGTAAAAAAAGTATATTTGATTAAAGTTCATTCTAAGTTTTACTAAAAATGCATTTACTTTCTTTTAAAAAATTTTTGAGCAACCCAATATATCAGTTTATAAACCGATTTGGACCTACCTAACACATTAAATGAAAGTCGTAGCAGAATACTACAAGCAAACCTCCAGCCAAATCGGACAAAAATTGCGGCTTTCAGGTACTGAAGAAGTCAAATCGGGAGATCGGTTTATATGGGAGTTATATCTAAATCTGAACCGATATGACCCATTTGTAATCCCCAACCAACATCAATACATCAATATTAAGTAACTGAGCAATATTTCAAGCAGCTAGCTTTACGCGTTCGACCACTATCGTGATTTCGACAAATGAACGGACGGACATGAGTAGATCGACTCAGAATGTCGAGACGATCAAGAATATTTATACTTTATGGGGTCTTAGACAAATATTTTGGGGTGTTACAAACGGAATGACTAGATTAGTATACCCCCATCCTATGGTGGTGGGTATTAAAAGAAAATCTAAGTTATTAATTCCGTGCTGCTTACAAAATCCTTTATTGTTTTCCATTCCACGTCCTAAAGTTGGTTCCTGTCTGGTATTGTTTCCCCACCTGAATACCGGTTAGGTGGGAAAGCCATGCAATAATATCAGAAATGTTCCAACGCCTTATCATCTTCCTCACTTGCCCTACACATAACTTGCTGCACCGCTTTTGCTTAAGTAAGTTCGTAGTCTTATGTGCCTCATTATGATACCGAAATCTACACTGACCACAATCTTAATTCCATTCAGTAATAGCCTGGTCTTCTAACGATCCGGATCTCCCCATAGGATTTTCAGCGTCCTACCGATTGTTTCGCTTCGTCGACCACGCACTCGGACTGTATCGACCCGCATTAGTCCTCTGGCCTTCAATGCCAAACTTCTGCTCTTTCATTCCCCCTTACTCCGCTATGAGCCAGCACCCAAACAATGCGGATTGTGCCATCCTCTCCTCTCCTTCTTATACTCTAAGATTGTTCGTGACCTTAGCGTCTTGGTTGTCATTACACTGATTGCCAGTTTACTGTCCGCAAAGATGTTCACACTCGACGTCCTCGCGTGAACTCCACACCACCTCACGCATCCGTGATCGTCCAGATATCTGGCTGCAGGATTGTTGTCGTTGTTGTAACGACATTTTCATGTGGAGGTAGCGATCCTCGTCAAGCTCCTGTAGGTGAACAAGCTCGTTCCGGTCCAAAGCACCGATCGCCTCATTAACTGGGTGGGCATTCGTTCTATAAAGACGCCAATAACTCGCCTTGCCACCTCAAGCATCATAGGCACTCAGTATTTGTGCACGAGCCGGTGACACCCGACCTCTCGCTGAGACTCTCCGCCCGAAACCACTGATTGTCCGCGACTGCCGTTGCAGCTACTCCGTATGGAGCATTCCACTAACCGCAACCTGTGGACACGCCCGGTAGATCGCAGCTATGCTTCTCGTAATAGCAAAGAACAGCATAAAGATCGGACCTCAAAGATCCCGTGCCGGGTGCAGGATCGTATTATCCTCTAACTTTGATCCATTAGTATAGCATGAACTCCCTGATGGCAACACCAGAGTTCCGTCAATCCAAGACTGTGCCTTTAGATTGTCTAATCTACTCTACTCTACTCTACTCTACTCCACTCTACTCTACTCTACTCTACTCTACTCTACTCTACTCTACTCTACTCTACTCTACTCTACTCTACTCTACTCTACTCTACTCTACTCTACTCTACTCTACTCTACTCTACTCTACTCTACTCTACTCTACTCTACTCTACTCTACTCTACTCTACTCTACTCTACTCTACTCTACTCTACTCTACTCTACTCTACTCTACTCTACTCTACTCTACTCTACTCTACTCTACTCTACTCTACTCTACTCTACTCTACTCTACTCTACTCTACTCTACTCTACTCTACTCTACTCTACTCTACTCTACTCTACTCTACTCTACTCTACTCTACTCTACTCTACTCTACTCTACTCTACTCTACTCTACTCTACTCTACTCTACTCTACTCTACTCTACTCTACTCTACTCTACTCTACTCTACTCTACTCTACTCTACTCTACTCTACTCTACTCTACTCTACTCTACTCTACTCTACTCTACTCTACTCTACTCTACTCTACTCTACTCTACTCTACTCTACTCTACTCTACTCTACTCTACTCTACTCTACTCTACTCTACTCTACTCTACTCTACTCTACTCTACTCTACTCTACTCTACTCTACTCTACTCTACTCTACTCTACTCTACTCTACTCTACTCTACTCTACTCTACTCTACTCTACTCTACTCTACTCTACTCTACTCTACTCTACTCTACTCTACTCTACTCTACTCTACTCTACTCTACTCTACTCTACTCTACTCTACTCTACTCTACTCTACTCTACTCTACTCTACTCTACTCTACTCTACTCTACTCTACTCTACTCTACTCTACTCTACTCTACTCTACTCTACTCTACTCTACTCTACTCTACTCTACTCTACTCTACTCTACTCTACTCTACTCTACTCTACTCTACTCTACTCTACTCTACTCTACTCTACTCTACTCTACTCTACTCTACTCTACTCTACTCTACTCTACTCTACTCTACTCTACTCTACTCTACTCTACTCTACTCTACTCTACTCTACTCTACTCTACTCTACTCTACTCTACTCTACTCTACTCTACTCTACTCTACTCTACTCTACTCTACTCTACTCTACTCTACTCTACTCTACTCTACTCTACTCTACTCTACTCTACTCTACTCTACTCTACTCTACTCTACTCTACTCTACTCTACTCTACTCTACTCTACTCTACTCTACTCTACTCTACTCTACTCTACTCTACTCTACTCTACTCTACTCTACTCTACTCTACTCTACTCTACTCTACTCTACTCTACTCTACTCTACTCTACTCTACTCTACT
Organism: Stomoxys calcitrans; assembly: GCF_963082655.1. Lineage (NCBI taxonomy): Eukaryota > Metazoa > Arthropoda > Insecta > Diptera > Muscidae > Stomoxys > Stomoxys calcitrans. The sequence continues at coordinate 54,845,298 of NC_081553.1, forward strand.
CTACTCTACTCTACTCTACTCTACTCTACTCTACTCTACTCTACTCTACTCTACTCTACTCTACTCTACTCTACTCTACTCTACTCTACTCTACTCTACTCTACTCTACTCTACTCTACTCTACTCTACTCTACTCTACTCTACTCTACTCTACTCTACTCTACTCTACTCTACTCTACTCTACTCTACTCTACTCTACTCTACTCTACTCTACTCTACTCTACTCTACTCTACTCTACTCTACTCTACTCTACTCTACTCTACTCTACTCTACTCTACTCTACTCTACTCTACTCTACTCTACTCTACTCTACTCTACTCTACTCTACTCTACTCTACTCTACTCTACTCTACTCTACTCTACTCTACTCTACTCTACTCTACTCTACTCTACTCTACTCTACTCTACTCTACTCTACTCTACTCTACTCTACTCTACTCTACTCTACTCTACTCTACTCTACTCTACTCTACTCTACTCTACTCTACTCTACTCTACTCTACTCTACTCTACTCTACTCTACTCTACTCTACTCTACTCTACTCTACTCTACTCTACTCTACTCTACTCTACTCTACTCTACTCTACTCTACTCTACTCTACTCTACTCTACTCTACTCTACTCTACTCTACTCTACTCTACTCTACTCTACTCTACTCTACTCTACTCTACTCTACTCTACTCTACTCTACTCTACTCTACTCTACTCTACTCTACTCTACTCTACTCTACTCTACTCTACTCTACTCTACTCTACTCTACTCTACTCTACTCTACTCTACTCTACTCTACTCTACTCTACTCTACTCTACTCTACTCTACTCTACTCTACTCTACTCTACTCTACTCTACTCTACTCTACTCTACTCTACTCTACTCTACTCTACTCTACTCTACTCTACTCTACTCTACTCTACTCTACTCTACTCTACTCTACTCTACTCTACTCTACTCTACTCTACTCTACTCTACTCTACTCTACTCTACTCTACTCTACTCTACTCTACTCTACTCTACTCTACTCTACTCTACTCTACTCTACTCTACTCTACTCTACTCTACTCTACTCTACTCTACTCTACTCTACTCTACTCTACTCTACTCTACTCTACTCTACTCTACTCTACTCTACTCTACTCTACTCTACTCTACTCTACTCTACTCTACTCTACTCTACTCTACTCTACTCTACTCTACTCTACTCTACTCTACTCTACTCTACTCTACTCTACTCTACTCTACTCTACTCTACTCTACTCTACTCTACTCTACTCTACTCTACTCTACTCTACTCGACTCGACTCGACTCTACTCTACTCTACTCTACTCTACTCGACTCGACTCGACTCTACTCTACTCTACTCTACTCGACTCTACTCGACTCTACTCGACTCTACTCGACTCTACTCTACTCTACTCTACTCTACTCTACTCTACTCTACTCTACTCTACTCTACTCTACTCTACTCTACTCTACTCTACTCTACTCTACTCTACTCTACTCTACTCTACTCTACTCTACTCTACTCTTCTCTACTCTACTCTACTCTACTCTACTCTACTCTACTCGTCTTGTGCATCGTTTGGAAGTTGTGATTATGGTTTTGAACGCTTTGACGACGGCAACCGCCCATTGCTGCCCGAATGTCCCGAGTTCAAACTACGCTCTGCCTCAGCCGATTTTTTTTATTTTGAATGTGTTAATGAGATTTTACTTGTTCTTGTAATTATTGTTTATGGTCCAAAGATAAAGGTCTTCACCTTTTGCAATAGTAAACATTGCCGATTTTTGTAATTAAAACAAAAAGACAACAAAAATATTTAGCTAAACTAGCCACCACATTGATTGTTGTTTATCTCTCAGACCTCTTCATGGGCAGCGAAAGGGAATCTCTTTGTAGCCCGGAAATTACCATTAAAGTTTCAAGCAAAGACAAAAGCCACATTGTGGTCGTTTATGGTTCCATTAAGGCTCAACTCTCGAAAGGTCGACGACGACGTTATTATTTTTAATTTATTAAAATGAAAAGTGAATTTCATAATTCTAATGAAAAGAATAAAAGAAAGACCTTAGCGCCCCACCAACAACCAATGTCCGTCCTTCCGGTCGGTTTATTACTTCCTTAATTACAGTTTGAGAGTTTGTTTGGTTTGTATAAGTGTGCGTGTGTGTGTGTGTGTTTGTGTTTCTGCTCATCTCTAGCGTTGTTCGCATTTTCTTTAGTTAACCGCATTTGCCTTATGAAAAGTACCGGCCAACATTTTCCTCGTTCTTATTTTAAGTGCTAATAATTTTTCTTGTTTATTCACCAAGTAAATATGCAAAATGTTGTTAAGGCAACCGAGAGCGAGAGAGTGAGAGAGGTAAAGAAGAGGAACCTTGTTTTCAGCATACTATCTGGAGCTTATTAACAACGAAGGTCTGTCTGTGTGACTACCCACCAGCCAACCGAATTTCTTTCTTAGTCGTTCCTCACCCAGTTGAAAGAACATAATCGTCAACATGCAAATTTATGTTCTACAAATTCAATTACCCCCACTTCATAAAATTACACTTCATAAGATTACATTGTGTATGTTTGTCCGTGTCATTCATTAAGTACTTTGAATCTTTAAAAAATTCTTAACCTTTGAATGGGTTAATAAATGAACTTAAATTATTTATGGTCTAGTTACTTAAGATACTTAGATAGTGTAGGGCATATTGGATGCTGAATAACTTTTCTTATTTATTGAATTAAATGAAGGACAGCGAACTTTCCGCTAGGCACACCAAAGCCTGTACAACTCTCGCAAACATTATTGGGATCATGCTCTGAAATAATTGTTTTCCATTATAATAAGTATTAAGTTATAGTCCCATTCGGACCATAAATAAATTCTGAAGATTTTAGAAGTCATTGTGTAATATTTCAGTTCATTCGAATAAGAATTGCTCAAAATCGAGAGATAGGTTTATATGGGAGCTGTATCAAGCTATTGATCGATTCAAACTATATTAGACACACATGTTGATGGTCATGAGAGAAGGCGTTGTACAAAATTTGTGCCAAATGGTATGAGAATTGCACCCTCCAGCGGCTCAAGAAGTCAAGATCCCATATCGGTTTATATGCTATTTAGCTATTAGGTTGCCCAAAAAGTATTTGCAGATTTTTCGGTCGGCCAAATGAAGTTGATGATGACCAAATCAAAGCATTAATCGAATTGGATCGTCATGTAACTGAGCGTGAGATAGGAGAGAAGTTAAATATACCAAAATCAACCGTTCATTATCACATAAAAAGTCTTGGACTGGTGAAAAAGCTTGATATTTGGGTACCACATGTATTGAAAGAAATTCATTTAACAAACCGAATCAACGCTTGTGATATGCACCTTAAACGCAATGAATTCGATCCGTTTTTAAAACGAATCATAACTGGAGATGAAAAATGGATTGTTTACAACAACGTTAGTCGAAAACGATCATGGTCAAAGCATGGTGAACCAGCTCAAACCACTTCAAAGGCTGATATCCACCAAAAGAAGATTATGCTGTCTGTTTGGTGGGATTGGAAGGGTGTGGTATATTTTGAGCTGCTTCCAAGGAACCAAACGATTAATTCGGATGTTTACTGTCAACAATTGGACAAATTGAATACAGCCATCAAGGAGAAGCGACCAGGACAACGCTAGACCGCACACATCTTTGGTCACTCGCCAAAAACTGAGTGAGCTTGGCTGGGAACTTTTGATGCATCCACCATATAGCTCTGACCTTGCACCATCAGACTACCATTTATTTCGATCTTTGCAGAACTCCTTAAATAGTAAAACTTTCGGCAATGATAAGGCTATAAAATCGCACTTGGTTCAGTTTTTTGCAGATAAAAGCCAGAAGTTCTATGAGCGTGGAATACTAAATTTGCCAGGAAGATGGCAAAAGGTTATCGAACAAAATGGCAATTATTATTTGATTAAAGTTCATTCTAAGTTCTATTAAAAACGCATTTACTTTCTTTTAAAAAATCCGCATTTACTTTTTGGACAACCAATACTTTATGGGGTCTTAGACGCATATTTCGAGGAGTAACAAACAGAACGACGAAATTAGTATACCCCCATCCTATGGTGGAGTGTAAAAAAATGGTATGCAGCCATATAAAAACTTCTCCCCAAAAAGTTGCCGCACTGAGGTACGCCGTTCGGACTTGGCAATAGAAAGGAGGCCACTTATCGTTGAGCTTAAACTCGAATCGGAGTGCACTCATTGATATGTGAGAGTTTGCCCCTGTTCCTTAATGGAATGTTGATGGGCAAATTTGCATTTTGCCTTTAAAAGTAAAATCAGTAAGGAAGGGCAAGGAAGGTGCCCAATGTATAATACTCTACACCTTCCCTATAAGTACGATGTGGGAGCTACATCCAATTCTAGCCATTTTTGATGGACCTGGTCGAACAAAAATATGTTCAAACTGTATGACTACGGTTGAAAAATGACAACATTATTGCAAATTATCCAAAATCTGACGAACATATATATGGGAGCTATAACTAGTACTAAATCGATCCATATGAAATTCGCCAGTAATGTCGAGAGTCATTAGAAAATCCTTCCTGCCAAATATATATATATATCTGACGAACATATATATGGGAGCTATAACTAGTACTAAATCGATCCATATGAAATTCGCCAGTAATGTCGAGAGTCATTAGAAAATCCTTCCTGCCAAATTTCGAGAGAATCGGATAACAAATGACAATTTTATTGCATTATTACTGCTAATCGGACGAACATATATATGGGAGCTATATCCAAATCTGAATCGATTTTTATGTAATGTCGGGATTCATAAGAAAATCCTTCCTCCCAAATTTCGAGAAAATCGGTTAACAAATGACCATTTTATTGCAGTTTTGCTGCAAATCGGACGAACATATATATGGAAGCTATATCCAAATCTGAACCGATTTTTTCGAATTTCTATAGGCTTCGTCTCTGGGCCGAAAAACATGACCATAACAAATTTGAAGACGATCGGATGATAATTGCGACCTGTAGTTGGTACACAAATTAACATGGACAAACGGACAGACTGACAGACTGACAGACTGACAGACTGACAGACTGACAGACAGACAGACAGACAGACAGACAGACAGACAGACAGACAGACAGACAGACAGACTGACTGACTGACAGACTGACAGACTGACAGACTGACAGACTGACAGACTGACAGACTGACAGACTGACAGACTGACAGACAGACTGACTGACAGACTGTCAGACAGACAGACATACTGACAGACTGACAGACTAACAGACAGACTGACTGACAGACTGACAGACTGACAGACTGACGGACTGACAGACAGACAGACTGACAGACTGACTGACAGACATACTGACGGACAGACTGACAGACTTTCAGACAGACAGACTGACAGACTGACAGACTGACAGACAGACAGACAGACAGACTGACAGACTGACAGACTGACAGACTGACAGACTGACAGACTGACAGACAGACAGACAGACAGACAGACAGACAGACAGACTGACAGACTGACAGACTGACAGACTGAAAGACAGACAGTTTGACAGACAGACAGACTGACTGACAGACAGACAGACAGACTGACAGACAGACCGACTGACAGACTGACAGACCGACAGACAGACAGACAGACAGACAGACAGACTGACAGACTGACAGACTGACAGACTGACAGAAAGACAGACTGACAGACTGACAGACAGACTGACAGACAGACAGACTCACTGACAGACAGACTGACTGACTGACAGACAGTCTGACAGACAGACAGACTGACGGACAGACTGACAGACAGACGGACATAACTAAATCGAATCAGAAAGTGATTCTGAGTCGATCGGTATACTTATCAATGGGTCTATCTCTCTTCCTTTTGGGTGTTACAAACTAATACAATAAGTTATAATACCCTGTACCACAGTAATGGTGTAGGGTATAAATATGGACACCATTTTGCATTATTTGCTAATTATAAGAATTTGTATAGAATTTCATGTTTTGTGCATGTACCATCTTCATTTAAGGATATTCGTCTTTATCACCCACAACAAAACACAAATGTGAAGACCTTTAGAATGATGCTAACCCCATTGTCGTTCTTTGTATGCTGATGGTGTGTTAACAAATTATAATGATTTACCTCCTGCAGGTATGCCATTGTCCTAAATGTGGGAGTGAGTTTGATGTTTGAGTTCCTTATAATGTTTATGACCTCTTTGAATTAAAAAAACATAAAAAATAATATCATAAAGTCTGCATGAAGCTGCTGCCGTTTTCTATTCAATATGCATATGTTGAAGGATATAAAAAAAAACACACACACATATACACATGCAACACACACTCGGAGTTATGCAAAAGTCATATGATGGGAATATTTTAAAATGTTGATATTTATTTTTATAACAGACCAGACCACTACAGTGTCGCAAGGGTATTATAGCATGTGGGAGCTCTTTGGCTACATCACAAGGAGCTAAAACTTAAAAATGTAGGGCATTATGTAGTCATATTTGACTTACTTTATTCTTCACCTTCATGATTTTATGTGAGGGTATAGAAAAACAGTACCCTGTGGCATATGTATGTGTGAGAACTCATAAAAACTGAATAAAACACAGGATAATAATCATCATCCCTTAAGTATCTTAATCGACAACAACATACCATAATAACCATCACCACCAGTGCCGGCTGTCGCTATCACCGGTAGCAACATCCTCGTTATCGTTTAGTAGAACGAAATTAGATTTACAACAGAAGCAGCAGTAGCAGCATCAAAATCGGCAGGACATTAATGCGATACCCAACTCTGTTCTGCCCATCTCGCTGCTGCTGCCCTATTACTTGGATTTCAAAACAGATTCTTTTTCTATACGGCTCATCCATTGATGTCAGAGATCTTCTTTTATCCATGGTCCTGCGGGGCAGGTTAGATGGGTGGTAGTGGTGATAAGTGAGGTGTGGTGTGTTGTGTTATGGGGTGGGGTGAAGCGCAGAACGACAGCAATTATATTTCTACCTTTCTGGTGTTTATATCATTAAAAACAACATCTCCGGTGTCGGATGATGGAAATTTTCCAGAGATACTATAAAATATATGTGGCTTTTTTTCTCCAGCTCGTTGCTTAGTATATGTGTGTGTCTGTGTCGTAGAGAGAGAGAGAGAGAGATGCTTGGCCAAGTGTTGAATAGCAGGCAAATCGTAATTCACCATTTAATACTGCAAATGATTTATGTTGCCAACTTTCGCCTAGATATACTACTGTTGTCAAGGTCTGCCATAAGCATGCAGAACTAATTTTGTTTTTTTTTTTTTTTTCAATTTATCCATGGAATTTGTTTTGCTCGAAATTGTTTCAAGGATATAATGTCATGGAAATTGTTATTTTGTTGGGATACTATTCCGATTTAATTTTAAGCATTAACAATTAAGTCTTTGGGATTGTATAACTTTGATTTCAAGGGGGAGGGTCATTGTTAGGGGAATTGTAAAATAACGGGCGCTACTTATTTTTAGGGAAAATATGCAATTAAATAAAATAAATAATCCTAAAAAGGGACCATAAAGACTCTACGCCAAAAAAGGACCAGATGGAATTGAACTTGGTCCAAAACATCTTTCTTTGTTTCAAAACATAATTTTTATACCCTCCACCATAGAATGGGGGTATACTAATTTCGTCATTCCGTTTGCAACACATCGAAATATCCATTGCCGATCTATCCATGTCCGTCCGTCTGTCTGTATTAACGCTACAGTCTTAAAAATAGAGACACTGAGCTGAAACTGTGCACAGATTCTTTTTTTTGTCCATAAGCAGGTTAAGTTCGAAGATGGGCCATATCGGTCTATATATTGATAAAGCTCCCATATTACACCGATTCGCCGATTTAAGGTCTTTGGTCCATAAATTCCACATTTATTATCCGATTTTGCTGAAATTTGGAATGGTGAGTTGTGTTAGGCCCTTCGACATATTTCTTCAATTTCGCCCAGATCGGTCCAGAGTTGGATATAGCTGCCATATAGACCGATCTCTCGATTTAAGGTCATGCGCCCATAAAAGGGGCATTTATTGTTCGATTTTGCTGAAATTTGAGACAGTGAGTCGTGTTAGACCCTTCTACATATATCTTCAATTTGGCCCAGATTAGTATAGATTTGGATATAGCTGCCATATAGACCGATCTATCGATTTAAGGTCATGCGCCCATAAAAGGGGCATTTATTGTCCGATTTTGCTGAAATTTGGGACAGTGAGTCGAGTTAGGCCCTTCGACATATTTCTTCAATTTGGCCCAGATCAGTATAGAGTTGGTTATAGCTGCCATATAGACCGATCTATCGATTTAGGGTCTTAGGCCCATTAAAGACACATTTATTATCCGATTTTGCTTAAAGTTGCAACAGAGAGTTATGTTAGGCCCTTCGACATATATCTTCAATTTCGCCCAGATCGGTCCAGAGTTGGATATAGCTGCCATATAGACCGATCTCTCGATTTAAGGTCATGTGCCCATAAAAGGGGCATTTATTATCCGATTTTGCTGAAATTTGGGACAGTGAGTTATGTTAGGTCCTTCGACATATTTCTTCAATTTGGCCCAGATTGGTATATAGTTGGATATAGCTGCCATATAGACCGATCTATCGATTTAAGGTCTTGCGCCCATAAAAGGGGTCATTTATTAACCGATTTTGCTGAAATTTGGGACAGTGAGTTGTGTTCGATATCCTTCTTTAGTTTAGCCGATATCGATCCAGATTTGGATATACCTATCATATAGACCGATCCGCCGTTTTGGGGTCTTAGGCCCATAAAAGTGCTATCTGCCGTTTAAGGGTCTTGAGCCCATAAAAGCTGCATTTATAACCCGATTTCGCTGAAACTAGAAAAAGTGAGTTGATTAAAGGCTGCTGATATCCGACTCAAATATAGTTCAGTTCGGTCCATATTCAGATATAGCTGACATATAGATCGATCTGCCGAATGAGGGTCTTCAGCTCATAAAAGCCGCAATTATTGTATTACCGATATCCAACCCAAATATGGTTCACATCGGTCTTTATTCAGATATAGCTGCCATGGAGAACTATCTGCCGGTTAAGGGTCTTGAGTCCATAAAAGCTGCATTTATAACCCGATTTAGCTGAAACTTGAAACAGTGATTTCAGTAAAGCCTCCCGATATCAGACTCAAATATGGTTCAGATCGGTCTATATTCAGATATAGCTCCATATAGACTGATCTGCCGCTTAAGGGTCTTGAGCCCATAAAACTGCATTTATAATCCAATTTCGCCGAAACTTGAAACAGTTTATTAGCCGATTTTGCTGGAGTTTTACACAGTGACTTGTATTAAGCCTACCGTCATCCGATCAGCACATGGTTCAGATCAGCCTATATTAGAATATAGTTCCATATAGATCGATCTTCCAATTTAGGGTCTTAATCCCATAAATGCTGATTTGTTGCCTGATTGTGATATCCAAAGTTCGGCACGGTCGAACTTAACATATTTTTAATTGTTTTTATAACCACCCCCAAAGGATGAGGGTATACTAACCTAGTCATTCCGTTTGTAACACCTCGAAATAATGATCTGGGACCCCATAAAATATATATATTCTGGATCGTCTCGACATTCTGATTCAATCTAGCCATGTCTGTCCGTCCGTCTGTCGAAATCACGATAACGGTTGGACGCGTGAAGCTAGCCTCTTGAAATTTTGCACAGATACTTTGCATTAATGTAGGTCCTTGGGGATTACAAATGGGTCTTATCGGTTCAGATTTGGATATAGCTGCCATATAACCGATCTCCCCATTTGACTTCTTAAGCCCCTGGAAGCTGCAATTTATGTCCGATTTGGCTGAAATGTTGCACGTAGTGTTCTGTTAAAACCTCCAACAGCTGTGTTAAGTACGGTCCGAATCGGTCTATAACCTGATATAGCTTTCATATAAACCGATCTCCCGATTTCATTGCTTGAGCCCCTGGAAGCCTCAATTTTTATCCGATTTGGTTGAAATTTTGCATATAGTGTTCTGTTATGACTTCCAACAACTGAGTTATGTATGGTCTAAATCGGTGTATAACCTGATATAGCTCCCATATAAACCCATCCCCCGATTTGACTTCTTGAGCCCCTAGAAGCCTTAATTTTCGGTTCCTAGAAGTATGTGGAATAAAAATATGCCCATCAACTAAATTTATTTTGTATAAATTTTTAACAGAATCCATGCCATGGGCCCAATCTTGGGAACCCACCACGTTCCCAAAAATTATTTTTTAGTAACTCTTCTATAATACTAACAATTTTTTTTTCTTTAAAATTAATAAAAAATTATTTTTTAGTAACTCTTCTATAATACTAACAATTTTTTTTTTTTCTTTATTACAGGTATGTGTGTTGAGTGTGATAACCTGATAATGTCGTTGGACGACATTGGTAAGTACCATGGTATTTAAAATGTTTATTTAACTATTTCTTATTTATGAACATCTTGACTCATAAAAATACTACAATTAAATAATTGTAGAAAATCCTTTTTACATGTATGTAACCATATTATGGTCTTCTGTTTTCCCAGATTTTTCGACCAAATACTCCTGCCAACTTTTTTTATTTAAAAGTACTAAGCATTTCAAAGACCATCTACACGGAAACCAAACGCATATCCATGACTTTAAATTGATTTTAATTGAATTTTTTCATTCTCAACTTCTATTTGTTTAACATCCCTCCTTTCCTTTCAAGCAGGGAATCTTTATTTTCATTACTGAATTTATTTTTTATTGTCCGCGGCACGCTCTTGAACTGTTGGAATAGTTGTTTTTCTAAGAAATTTATCCACTCCGCAGTGTTGTTATCGGTCTTTGTCAAGTGCTTAAAAACGTCAAAGTACTTATGCCCATTGTCTGCTGTTGTCGGCTTTTGGCATTCGTTTGTTTGCTCACCACCACCACCACCACCACCACCCCAACCACACCCATCAAACTCTTAGTTTTGCTGTTAATGACGATGATGCTGATGACGTTCACGATAATGATGATCCAGTGGGCAAGCTTACATGGGCAAATGGTGATGCTGATGATAATGTTGTTGTTGTTGTTGTTGGCTTTGTGTGTTGGTCTTTACTACAGTCATTGTTTTTGTTGTCTTTGCTGATGCTGATGGCATTGTTGTTATAATTCCATTTAAATTGTATTGTTGTCCTTTCAGTGTCATTGCCACTGTCATATGCCATGACGCACCATAAAACCTACACTGCCATACGAACTCCCGCTCTCTCTCTCTCTCTCTCTTTCATTCAAGTTTGCCACCTCTCACTCATGCTTTTTATTGTAGTTGTATGAGACTTTGAAGCTTCTATGCTACGATATTCCCAGTGCTATATAGGGTCGATTTGGTGTTGCTTTTGAGTTTGTTATGAAGTTACTCAACGTTCATTGCTTTGATCCAAAGTACTATGAGGGACCACGCGAAATATTTTTGCATTAATAGTCTGACCTTAATGTAAACAGTTATGTTTAATTTTCTTTTATATTCGCATTTATTTTTCTGTTTAATATTTAGATTTGTTTTAACTACTGCATGGGGAGTTTAAATGACTTGCAGACTCAGAAAATTGCAAAATTTCAAGAGAAATTATAACAATTTTCATAATATTAGAATAGGAAGAAAAATTATTTAAAATTTGCAAATATTTACGTTAGATAGATATGATCAGAGCTTTACACCTAAAAAAAACGAAAAAAAAGACAATTAAGAGCGTGCTAAGTTCGGCCGGGCCGAATCCTATATAGCCTCCACCAAGGATAGCATTTGTCGAGTTCTTTGCGCGGTATCTCTGTTTAGGCAACAAGGAAATATGAATAAGGACTGGTATGCTATTGGAGCTACATCAAGTTATAGTCCGATTGGGACCATAAATGAATTGAATGCTATACATTGTAGAAGTTATTGTGTAATATTTCAGTCCATTCGGATAAGAATTGCGCCTTGTAGGGATTCAAGAGGCGAAATCGAGAGATCGGTTTATATGGGAGCTGTATCAAGCTATAGCTCGATTCAGCCCGTATTGACCACTTATATTGAAGGTCATGGGAGAAGTCGTTGTACAAAATTTCTGCCAAATCGGATGAGAATTGCGCCCTCTAGCGGCTCAAGAAGTTAAGATCCAAGATTGGTTTATATGGCAGCTATACCCGGTTATGAACTGATTTGAACCATACTTAGCACAGTGGTTGGAAGTGATACCAAAACATCACGCGGAAAATTACGATCAAGTCGGATAAAAATTGCGCCCTCTAGCGTCTCAAGGAGTCAAGATCTATGATCGGTTTATACGACAGCTATATCAAGTTATGAATCGATTTTAATCATACCTAGCACAGTTGTTGAAAGTAATACTAAAACACCACGAGCAAAATTTCAGTCAAATCGGACGAGAATTGCGCCCTCTAGAGACTCAAGAAGTCAAGACCCAAGATCGGTTTATATGGTAGCTTTATCAAAACATGAACCGATTTGGCCCATTTACATTACCAACCGACCTACACTAATAAAAAGTATTCGTGAAAAATTTCAAGCGGCTAGCTTTCTTTCATCGTATAAACATTGTGGAGTGTGCTAAAACTTTTCTTGTGCATGGAAGTTTTTCTTTGCAATCCCACTGTCCAATGTTGGAATAACTCAGAGCCAACATGGAACGAAAATAGCGTCTATTTTGGCTGAAATATGTGACCGAGTCTTTTAAAATTGGATCCAACGTATCGACAGAACCGATAAAAAAATCGATACAGTCGATTGGCCACCTCTATCGTGCAATTTGATGCCCTCAGATTATTTTCTTTGGGGCTTCGTCAAGTCTATACCAACAAGCCGACGACGCACAGTGAGAAAGAACCCAAAAAAATTAGTAAAAAATATGCAGTGTGAGAACGGGTAGAGATGGCTCTTTGAAATTTGGAACAGTTTGAGCTAAGGTGCTAGCGAGTGGTGTGCAAAATTTCAAGGCCTTAGGTTGTCCGGGCACTTTTGGCCGTAGAATACGGGAAAACAAAATCTTCCATGAGACGTTCATCATGGCTCATGGCCTATCAAATGCTTAGCCAAGGTCCTCAACTTGTCTCTGTCCGCTTTTATCTTTCCCGTTGTCAGAAAATGTGCAGACCAATGTGAAGTCTACATCTCCCTTCGATCTTACTTGTCTCTCAGTTGCAAAGAAACTTAAGGTACAACTCCTCTAGAGTATTGTAAGAGTATTTTCCAGCGCTTTGCAGCAGCTTGGATAGCATATCGCGACGACTGCAATTTACAAATTGCCTTATATCTGTCTGCGCTGCTTTTGACCTACCGAAGACGTTCGGTGAACCATAAACGGCAAGCCGTTCGGACTCGGCTATAAAATGGGACGCCCCTTAACATTGAGCATAAACTTGAATCGGACTGCACTCATTGATAAGTGAGAAGTTTGCCCCTGTTCCTTAGTGGAACGTTCATCGGCAAAATTTGCATTAGGAGACAAATTGGACCATACTTTTCCCTTTTTGCAGGTGGAATCATGTAATCTTTTTTGGGCTTATCGGACTGCTGATGAAGATTTGGTCAGCTTCGAATTGGTGATCTTCGTAGCCTGCCCAGTGCATTTAAACACACACACGTCTAAACTTCGGCCGGGCCGAATTTTATATACCCTCCACCATGGATCGCATTTGTCGAGTTCTTTGCGCAATGTCTTTTTTTAGGCCAACAAGGAATAATGAATAGGAATTGTATCATAACTGGAGCTATATCAAGTTATAGTCCGATTCGGATCATAAATGAATTGAATGTGGAAGACTATAGGTAATATGGCGGCTATATCAGGTTATAGACCGATTTAAACTATACTTAGCACAGTTTTTAGAGTCATAACAAAACACTTAATGCAAAATTTCGACCAAGTAAGATCAGAATTGTGCCCTCTAGTGGATCAAGAAGTCAAGACCCCCAGATCGGTTTATATGGCAGCTATATCAGGTTACTTACCGATTTGAACCATACTAAGCGCAGTTGTTGAAGTCATAACAAACCACTTCATGCAAAATTTCAGCCAAATCTAATAACAATTGCACCCTCTAGAGGCCTAAGAAGTCAAGATCCCGGATCAGCGAATATTGCGAGGTGTTAGAAACGGAATGACGAAATTAGTATACCCTCATCATATGGTGGAGGGTATAAAAGTAGCTCAAAGCCAGTAAGGAAAGGCAAAAGTCGGGCCATATAATACCCTACACCACGTAATACTTATTATATTGGGTTGCCTAAAAAGTAAGTAGTCGGCGTTGACAAATTTTTTCAACGGCTTGTGACTCTGTAATTGCATTCTTTCTTCTGCCAGTTATCAGCTGTTACTTTTAGCTTGCTTTAGAAAAAACAGTGCGCGTAATTTTGTTTACATTTGTTTGTTTGGCGTCAATTTTAATATGGAGCCCACAAAGGAGCATTTTCGTCATATTTTACTTTATTATTTCCGTAAGGGAAAAAACGCGGAGCAGGTTGCTAAAAAGTTACGAGATGTGTATGGTGATAAAGCCTTAAAAGGAAGACAGTGTCAAAATTGGTTTCGCAAATTCCGTTCTGGAGATTTTTCACTTAAAGATGAGCCACGTTCAGGTCGGCCAAATGAAGTTGATGATGACCAAATCAAAGCATTAATCGAATTGGATCGTCATGTAACTGAGCGTGAGATAGGAGAGAAGTAAAATATACCAAAATCAACCGTTCATTATCACATAAAAAGTCTTGGACTGGTGAAAAAGCTTGATATTTGGGTACCACATGTATTGAAAGAAATTCATTTAACAAACTGAATCAACGCTTGTGATATGCACCTTAGACGCAATGAATTCGGTCCGTTTTTAAAACGAATCATAACTGGAGATGAAAAATGGATTGTTTACAACAACGTTTGTCGAAAACGATCATGGTCCAAGCATGGTGAACCAGCTCAAACCACTTCAAACGCTGATATCCACCAAAAGAAGTTTATGCTGTCTGTTTGGTGGGATTGGAAGGGTGTGGTATATTTTGAGCTGCTTCCAAGGAACCAAACGATTAATTCGGATGTTTACTGTCAACAATTGGACAAATTGAATACAGGCATCAAGAATTGAATACAGAATTGGTCAATCGTAAAGGTGTCATATTCCACCAGGACAACGCTAGACCGCACACATCTTTGGTCACTCGCCAAAAACTGAGTGAGCTTGGCTGGGAACTTTTGATGCATCCACCATATAGCTCTGACCTTGCACCATCAGACTACCATTTATTTCGATTTTTGCAGAACTCCTTAAATGGTAAAACTTTCGGCAATGATGAGGCTATAAAATCGCACTTGGTTCAGTTTTTTGCAGATAAAGGCCAGAAGTTCTATGAGCGTGGAATACTAAATTTGCCAGGAAGATGGCAAAAGGTTATCGAACAAAATGGCAATTATATATTTGATTAAAGTTCATTCTAAGTGTTATTAAAAATGCATTTACTTTCTTTTAAAAAATCCGCAATTATTTTTTAGGTAACCCAATATGTAGAACTTATCTCGAAATCTAGTCAGTCTTTAATTTGGATACCAATTGAAATAGCAATTTAGAACCTTGTAAGATTTTTCTACCATAGGACAAAAGATTTGGATTTCCACATCTTTAAAAGGTCATATCGGATAAAAGTTTATATGGGAGTTATATCGAAACTTGTACCAATTTTAATGACACATACTGGGGCGTCAAATAGAGATTGACGTCCCAGTATGTGTCATTAAGATGTGACCGAAATTGTGGGTTTTACTGCCTTAAAAGTTCATATCATATGAAATATACACATTGGAGCTATATCTAAATTAGGACTGATTTTAATGAAATTTTGCGCACATATTGGAATGTCAATTAAAACGTCTCATGTAAAATCGGGCCAAAATTGTGAATTCTACAGCTTTAAAAGGCCAAATCGGATGGGGATATATATACGAGCTATATCTAAAACTGAACCGATTTTTATGAAATTTTGCACATACATTGAGATTTCACAAAAACGTCTCCACGCCAAATTTGGTAAAGATCGGACAAAAATTGTGGTTTCTACAGCCGTAAAAACCCTATCGGATGAAAGATATATATGGGAGCTATATCTAAATCTGAACCCATTTTTATGAAATTTTCCAGATGTATTAAGATCAGTAACAAAACAGTCCGTGCCAAATTTTGTGCAGATCGGACGATTATGAAATTTTGCACACTTATGGAAATACCCAATGCCAAATTTTGTAAAGATCGGACGAAAATTGTGGCTTCTACAGCCTTAAAAACCATATCGGATAAAAGATATATATGGGTACTATATCTAAATCTGAACCGATTTATTTCAAAATCAATAGCGTTTCTCCTTGGGCCAAAAAAGTGACATGTGCAAAATTTCGTGACAATCGAACAACAAATATGACCCGTACTTTGATTACAAGAATACATGGACTCACAGACGGACATGGCTAAATCGAATCAGAAAGTGATTCTGAGTCGATTGGTATACTTATCAATGGGTCTAGCTCTTCTCCTTCGTAGCGTTGCAAACAAATCCACAAATCTATAATACCCTGTACCACAGTGGTGGTGCAGGGTATAAACAGATTAATGATTCACTTTAATGACGATAAGGTTCACTGAATTTCAAAACTTAATTAAACAATGAACATCTCTCGTTTAATCCATTTGTGTGACAGTTTCAAATTCCCAGACAAAAATTCCATATTATCCTCTCAGCAGCAGCTGCTTTATTTTTTTGTTTTTTCATCACAATTATGTTTGCTATTTGCTTTGTTAACATTTAATTAAAATGTAATTATGATAATTAGTCATTTGTGTATTGGAATGGAAAATTGCAATTCGCTTTAGTTGTCTACCGTCTGGTCTAGGTGGCGTATAATGAATTTGCTAGAGTATATGTTAAGCATACGCTCCAATGGATTATTGCTAAAAAATTAATTTAAATAAAATATAAACAAGATTTCATATTCCATTTCCATTCCAACAACAAAAACAAAACAATATTAAAATTTTTTAAATCAAATTAATACAAACACTACTATTGACAGTCACTAAAGTTTAACACTGCAATTGCGATTTATTTGATTTATTACACATTTAGTGCTTCCCCCTTCTTCCTTTAGTTAGGTGTTACTCTTCATGGGCAAATCACTTGCGTTATTGGATTTTTATTAGCAAACAATTTCCCTTTAGAAGTTAAGTACAGCCATCCTTTTGATTGTTTGTGTTTGTATTTATGCATAATTTAAAATAAATGTTAAATACAATTATACGCCATGCAAGTGACATATCCTGTCAGTTCATTTTTCAATTCTGGAATCCTTTAACATCATGCCTTGTGTGTATGAGGGCTTGCCTACCTGTAATGAAACATTTTTACACACACACACGCACACAACTTTGCTTTATTATGGCAAACAATAACATTTTTATATTTTCAATATTATCCCGTCAAACACACACACACATATATGCCGGCATAACATGCGTGGGTGTGCATATGTTAGCCATATCTATGAATTGATTGTAGGTATGTTGGTTTGTATATGTACATGTTATTGAGTTTGTTTGTCCAACCGATGAGAAATAACAAACTGAATTATAAACATTCAGTTCAACATTTGTTTATATTTATATACAAAATACCTATGTAGCGCCATGTATTCGAGATATGTATGTCTGTGTATACATACTTTTATGGCCATTTATATAGAATGTATGGACGCACATATCCATGTACGTGCCAGTATTCTATAAATATTTTATCAATGCATGTGTCATCACACAGATGTAATCGAATTTGTGGAAAATTCAGACATACCACCCACACACACACACACACATACACTGATTCACTTGAGTTTTATTTGACATAAGCGAGCTTTTATAAATGCGTGGGGATAAAAGAAAGTCGAATCAGGGAATATTTAAACTGCTTCCTGTTTTTCTTTTGCAGGAGCCTCAACAAAATAAAATTGAACTAAATTGTGTGGGTTCTTAGCATTCCTTTTTTTTATACCCTCCACTATAGGATGAGGGTTATACTAATTTCGTCATTCCGTTTGTAACAACTCGAAATATGCGTCAAAGACCCATAAAGTATATCTATTGGGTTGCCCAAAAAGTAATTGCGGATTTTTCAGGTCGGCCAAATGAAGTTGATGATGACCAAATCAAAGCATTAATCGAATTGGATCGCCATATAACTGAGCGTGAGATAGGAGAGAAGTTAAATATACCAAAATCAACCGTTCATTATCACATAAAAAGTCTTGGAGTGGTAAAAAAACTTGATATTTGGGTACCACATGTATTGAATGAAATTCATTTAACAAACCGAATTAACGCTTGTGATATGCACCTTAGACGCAATGAATTCGGTCCGTTTTTAAAACGAATCATAACTGGAGATGAAAAATGGATTGTTTACAACAACGTTAGTCGAAAACGATCATGGTCCAAGTATGGTGAACCAGCTCAAACCACTTCAAAGGCTTATATCCACCAAAAGAAGGTTATGCTGTCTGTTTGATGGGATTGGAAGGGTGTGGTATATTTTGAACTGCTTCCAAGGAACCAAACGATTAATTCGGACGATTACTGTCAACAATTGGACAAATTGAATACAGCCATCAAGGAGAAGCGACCAGAATTGGTCAATCGTAAAGGTGTCACATTCCACCAGGACAACGCTGACCGCACACATCTTTGGTCACTCGCCAAAAACTGAGTGAGCTTGGCTGGGAACTTTTGATGCATCCACCATATAGCCCTGACCTTGCACCATCAGACTAACATTTATTTCGATCTTTGCAGAACTCCTTAAATGGTAAAACTTTCGGCAATAATGGGGCTATAAAATCGCACTTGGTTCAGTTTTTTGCAGATAAAGGCCAGAAGTTCTATGAGTGTGGAATACTAAATTTGCCAGGAAGATGGCAAAAGGTTATCGAACAAAATGGCAATTATATATTTGATTAAAGTTCATTCTAAGTTTTATTAAAAATGCATTTACTTTCTTTTAAAAAATCCGCAATTACTTTTTGGGCAACCCAATATTGTTGATCGTCATGACATTTTAAGCCGATCTAGCCATGTCCGTCCACCCGTTCGTCCGTTTATCCGTACGTCCATCTGTCCATCCGTCCGTCCATCCGTCCGTCCGTCCGTCCATCCGTCCGTCCATCCGTCCGTCCATCCGTCCGTCCATCCGTCCGTCCATCCGTCCGTCCATCCGTCTGTCCATCCGTGCGTCCATCCGTCCGTCCATCCAACCGTCCGTCCATCCGTCCGTCCATCCGTCCATCCAACCGTCCGTCCATCCGTCCGTCCATCCGTCCGTCCATCCGTCCGTCCATCCGTCCGTCCATCCGTCCGTCCATCCGTCCGTCCATCCGTCCGTCCATCCGTCCGTCCATCCGTCCGTCCATCCGTCTGTCCATCCGTGCGTCCATCCGTCCGTCCATCCAACCGTCCGTCCATCCGTCCGTCCATCCGTCCGTCCATCCGTCCGTCCATCCGTCCGTCCATCCGTCCGTCCATCCATCCCTCCATCCGTCCGTCCGTCCATCCATCCGTCCGTCCGTCCGTCCATCCGTCCGTCCATCCGTCCGTCCATCCGTCCGTCCGTCCATCCGTCCGTCCGTCCATCCGTCCGTCCGTCCATCCGTCCGTTCATCCGTCCTTCAATCGGTCTGTCAAAAGCACGCAAACTGTCGAAGAAGTAAAGCAAGACGCTTGAAATTTTGCGCAAATGCTTCTTATTAGTGTAGGTCAGTTGAGATTGTGAATGGGCAAAATCGGTCCATGTTTTGATATAGCTGTCATATAAACCGATCTTGGTTCTTGACTTCTTGAGCTTTTAGAGGGCGTAATTCTTATCCGATTTGGCTGAAATTTAGCAGGTGATGTTCTGGTATCACTTTCAACAAATGTGCCAAGTATGGTCTTAATCGATTCATAACTTGATATAGCTGCCATATAAACCGATCTCTCGAATAGACTTCTGGAGCCTCTAGAGGGCGCAATTCTTATCCGATTTGGCTCAAATTTAGCATGAAGTGTTCTGGTATGACTCCCAAAAAACTGTGCCAAGTAAAGTCTAAACCAGTCCATAACCTGATATAGCCGCCATATAAACCGATATCCCGATTAGTCTTCTTGAGCCTCTAGAGGGCGCAATTCTTATTCGATTTGGTTTAAATTTTGCATAAAGTATTCTGATATGACTCTCAACAAACGTGCCAAGTATGGTCTAAATCGGTTCTTAACCTGATACAGCTGCCATATAAACCGAACTTGGGTCTTGACTACTTGAGCCTCTAGAGGGCGCAATTCTTATCCGATTGGAGTGAAATTTCGCACGACGTGTTTCGCTATGACTTCCAATGACTGTTCTAAATTAGGTTCAAATCGGTCAATAACCTGATATAGCTGCCATATCAAGCGATAGTGAATCTTGACTTCTTGAGCCACTAGAGGGCGCAATTCTTATCCAATTTGGAATGAAATTTTGTACGAAGTATTTTGTTATGATATCCAACAATTTTGCCAAGTATGGTTTATATCGGTCTATAACCTGATATAGCTGTCATATAAACCGCTCAGGTGACTTGACTTCTTCAGCTTCTAGGGGGCGCAATTCTATCCGATTTGGCTGAAATTTTGATGACGTATTTTATTATGATTTTCAACAATTGTGCCAAATAAGGCTCAAATCGGTCAATAACCCGATTTAGCTCCCAGATAAACCGATCTGGCATCTTGACTTCTTGAGCCTCTAGAGGTCGCAATTATTATCCGATTTGCCTGAAATTTTCTACGACGGATCGTCTCACGACCATAAACATACGTGTTTATAATGGTCTAAATCGGTCTATAGCCTGATACAGATCCCATATAAATCGATCTCTCTATTTTTTCTGTTTGAGCCCCCAAAGGGCACAATTCTTATTGGAATTGACTGACATTTAATTATTATCCGAACCGGACCATAACTTGATATCACTCTTTAATCCTTTTTTGCCTAAGAAGAGATGCCGGGAAAAGAACTCGACAAATGCGATCCATGGTGGAGGGCATATTAGATTCGGCCCGGCCGAACTTAGCTCGCTTTTACTTGTTTTCTGATGGTCTCGCTAGGATCCAAACCCGGGCATTCAGAGTCATAGGCGGACATGCTAATCCTGTTTATAGCATCAATCTGAACCCGTTATCAAAATCATATTCCAGAGCACGCGACAGGGTCAATATCCCTCGATTGGGGATTCCATCGGGACATCACTGAATTTACTGTAAAGCTCTGCATTTATCTGTAGAGCACCCTTGTGGGGGATACTTGGGCAACTGGCAACATTCATTCGCCATGTCGCTGAGATGTCTTTGGGGTATAAATGCCCTTTTGTAGCATGACCTCCTGCGATCCATGGTGGAGGGTATATAAGATTCGGCCCGGCCGAACTTAGCAAGATTTTACTTTTTTTCTGATAGTCTCGCTAGGATCCAATCCCGGGCATTCGGCGTCATAGGCGGACATGCTATCCTGTGCTCATAGCATCAATCTGAACCCGTTATCAAATCATATTCCAGTCTATTCGCTAGGGTCAATATGCCTTGATTGGGGATTTCACATGGACATCACTGAATTTACTGTAAAGCGCTAAATTTATCTGTAGAGCACCCTCGTGTGGGGGATACTTGAGATATTTTTGGGTAAAAATGCCCTTTTGTAGCATGACCTCCTGCTTCGCCGCTCGTCGTTGTAGCCGCATTTTCGTGTGGAGGTGGCGATCCTCGTCAAGCACCAATAGGTAGGCAAGGTCGTTTCGATCCAAAGAACCGATCGCCGCGGGAACAAGTTGGCCATAGGTTATTTAAAGGCGCCAATAACCCGCCTTGTCCTATCGAGCATCATAGGCTCTCAGTATTTGTCCAAGAGCCGGTGGCGCCCGGCCTCTTACCGTGACACTCCGCTCAATACCACCGATTGTCCGCGACTGCTGTTGTAGCTACTCCATATGGAGCATTCGACTATCCGCAACCTGTGGACGCGCCAGTAGCTTGCAGCTAAGCTTCTCGTGACAGCAACGAACATCACTCAGATCGGACAATGTTCCAGCCCGTGTGATGCTCACAGGAATCCTAAGGGTAGCACTGATCTCAGGCTACTACCGGGTCAGCAGGTGGCTCGCAGAAACAGCAACGAACACCACACAGATCGGACCTTAATGTTCCAGCCCGTGGGATGCTCACAGCTACCCCGCCGGGCGCCGCTCGTGATCAGGGGGGAAAACCTGACGTTTAGCTGTGAAAAATGACCAGCCTCCGATCACGAGCGGCGCCCGGTGGTATAGCTGTGAGCATCCGACGGGCTGGAACATTGTGGTCCGATCTGTGTGGTGTTCGTTGCTGTCACGAGAAACTTACAGGAATGAACACCACACAGATCGGACCTCATTGTTCCAGCCCGTGTGATGCTCACAGCTATCCCGCTGGGCGCAGCTCGTGATCGGAGGGTGAACCTGACGTTTAGCTGTGATAAATGAGCACCCCCCGATCACGAGCGGCGCCCGGCGGGATAGATGTAAGCATCACACGGGCTGGAACATTGAGGTCCGATTTGTGTGGTGTTCGTTGCCGTAAGTTGATCGTCAACGAACACCACACAGATCGGACCTCAATGTTCCAGCCCGTGTGATGCTCACAGCTATCCCGCCGGGCGCCGCTCGTGATCGGGGGGTGCTCATTTATCACAGCTGAACGTCAGTGATCGGGTTTGAGGTAAGTTTCTCGTCACAGCAACGAACACCACACAGATCGAACCTCAATCTTCCGTCCCGTGTGATGCTCACAGCTTTCCCACCGGGCGCTGCTCATGATTGGGGGCTGCTCATTTTTCACAGCTGAACGTCAGGTTCACTCCCCGATCACGAGCGGCGCCCGGTGGGGTAGCTGTGAGCATCAAACGGGCTGGAAAATTGAGGTCCGATCTGTGTGGTGTTCGTTGCTGTTTCGAGAAGCTTAACTGCGAGCCACCTGCTGACCTGATAGTAGCTTGAGATCAGCCCTACCCTTAGGATTCCTTTCGGTACCAAATTAAAGTAGGTACTCCTCCAGTTCCATTTACTAATTGGGACTATTGCCATTTGGACTAAAAAAATTGTAGTATGCTGGAGACTTACCCTTTCTCATGCACCCCACATCATGTAACAGGAAAAGCGTTGCCCTTTAAGTTATAATCCCATGACAAATCCCCTCGCACTTCTCCCCCTCCCCCCTTGCGCCAAACCAAATTGAAGCAAATTTTCCTTTGTAAAAAATTACGTGATTTGTATTTAACTTTCAATAAGGACATAAAGGAATAATAAGCATGTCTGTTAATGCAAGTTCATGAAGGTCCTCGTGGGCCAAGCTCCCGAAATGTTGTATAAAAGCAAACACAATCAAATCTTCGGCACACACGCATTGCACACACCCACACACACACAAACAAAAGGCGCACGTGTTTGTGTTTGAACAGCTGTGACATTATCCTCAATTTTGATCTAAATAATGAATTAAGCAATAAATTGCTAAATAAAATTTCTTTAAGTGAATCACTAAGGAGGGCGCCATCATTGCAAGGCAGCAAAAGAGCAAATTTGCCCAATAAACCTTGAAATGGCTTGCTTGTGTTCACCTTCCTTCGCTTCCCTGTTTCATAAGCAAATCGCTTGCTGTCTTTTGCTCGTATTAATCAATTTTTTCGCAACAATAACCTCTTTCAGGGAGGGAAAACCATAAAACCCAGTTTGTAAGTGTATAAGATTTGATTTCTTTTGTACGATTATTGGCTTGTCTCTGTCATTATTCATCGGCATGTCGATAGTGATGGCAGTGTCTTATAAGGATTTCTTTTGATGCCGTTCTACGGTTACTCGTGGCACAAGTTTCTTTAGTGGCAGCCGTTTTGGCTACATTCTTTTATACTGCTTCCCATATCCGTTTCCTTAAAAGCCAATAAAATTGTTTCCGTTTCCCTTTGGTGTATTTCGCTGTGTATGTGTGTGTGTGTGTGTGTGGGTCTACTTGTTACTATTGCTGCATTCATTGCCTTGCTTGTTTTTGATTTCATCGTCTTTATTGTTTTGCCATTTTTATCTCCCTCAACACAGGCATTGATGCGTTATTTAGATGTTTTACGTGTTCTTTACAATTCGAACGTTGTGCCCTTCGCTGGTATTCAAGTTTAATTTTATCCATCCATTTCATTGGCTCTATTATTATTTAAGCTGTTATTCTTACAAACTTCCAGAAGCTCTTCCTGCCTTTGCTTGTGTGTGTGTGTGTTTTTTTGATATTTTCTTCATCATGGATTCCTTTCGGTTTATGTGGCTTCTTGGTAATCTTTTGTGTAACAAAAGATTTTCTTTTTTGCTCTGCAACAATATGCTTATATATATTTTTGTGTTGTAAGGAAAGAAGAGCACAGCATTAAATTTGGTCAGAATAGAACAGCAAAATTAGTATTAAATTTTTATAATAACAATAAAATTTAGGTTAGGTTGAAAAGAGGGTGCGGATATTAATCCGCCCCATGGCACCTGGCTTGTTGTGCGCTCTAAAAACAAAAAAGTAACCTCGAAAAAGAAAATTTTATGTTAAGAATTCCGTGCTACTTACAAAATCCTTTATTGTTTTCCATTCCACTGCCCTAAGTTGGTGCATGTGTGGTATTGTGTCCCCACCTAAGTACCGGTGTCTTTTAGCCACGAAAGCGGGGCAATGACATAGGAAATGCTCCAACGTCTGATCATCTTCCCCACATGCCTAAGACATGCTATCACTGGCCTCACCGATTTTGCATAAGTGAGCTCGTAGTCCTATGTGTCCTGTTATGATACCAATAGCTATACTGACCTCCTTCTTACTTTCTTTCAGTAATAGCCTCGTCCTCCCACGATTCGAATCACCCCACAGGATTTTCACAGTCCTATCGACTGTTTCGATGTGGCACAGTGTTCGTCGCCCACGCCCTTAAATCGGACTGCGTCGACCAAAAAGGCTTTGGGTTAACCAAGTTTATTCACGGCAGTTCTCTGGCCTTCACCGCCAAATCGTTTGCCCTTACATTCCCCTTTACTCCGTTATGGTCCGGCACCCAAACTTCGCGGATTGTGCCATCCTCAGAGAAGGCGTTAATCTCCTTCTTACACTGCAAGACTGTTCGTGAACTTACCTTCGTGGTTGTTATTGCCCCCATGGCCATTTTAGATGTTCACACTCAAAGTCCTCTCGTTAGCACCACACCACCTCACGCATACTGTGATCGCCCGTATCTCCGCTTGCAGGACCGTACTGTGGTCAGGCAGTCTAAAATAGTCTGGGGTTCTCAATATAGACCCCCAGGCCCAATCTGTCCCCTAACTTTGATCCATTCGTGTAACATGATCATCCAGATGGCAATACTAGGGTTCCGTCAATCCAAGACTGTGCAGATGGCAGCAGTGCCTCGCACTCGACTTCATGGTTCATCTCAGGTATCCGATCGGAGACCTCTTCCTTTCCTTCCAGGTTTCCTTCCGTCGCATCGATTATACCACATTCCATTCTCCCATCGCCTTAAGTCTCATAGCCACAGTGGCTGCCTCACACTTATTCTGTATGTCTATGGATCGGATATCTGGAATAGTCTCCAGTCTTCTAGTGGGCGTGGTCCTCATCTCGCCGCTTATGCCAAGAAAACATGTTCTCTGAACCAGTCGAATGGTCCTTGCGTTGCACTTTTTCTCCATAGCAGTCGAACAAAATACTGAGGCGTAAGTAAGTATTGGTCTAATCACGCTCCTATAGAGCCAGTGGAGTATTTTCGGATTCAGGCCCCATTTAGTGCCTACACCCTGTCTACATAGTGCCCAACATCTGAGGGCCTTCTCAGTACTCCCCTGAATGTGTCAATTCCAAATCAGTTTTCTGCCCAAGATCACACCTAAGTATTTAACCTAGTCAGATATCGAAATCGTTTTGTTGAGGAAACGTTATGCGTCAAATTGGTCCACCTTCGTCTTCCTCGTGAACAGGCATATTTCGGACTTCTCTGGGTTAACATTGAGACCCCTGGGTCTAGCCCAGTCACATGCCATATGCAAGACCTTTTCGGCCCTTCTGCACAGCAGGCTCGGATCCATACCACTAAGAAGTATTATAACGTCGTCTGCATAGCTGACGGGTTCAAATCCTCATCCTCAGTCAGCATCTGGTGGTCACCCATAGGAGTGGCGATAAAATGACCCCCTGTGCCATGCTTTGTGCCACATTCTCCCTTATATTTATGTCATGGGACCCGCAGTTTATCCACCTGTTCCTTAGCATAAGGTTTATCCACTCTCCAAAGGCCCGGTCCACCCGGTACTGTTCTAAGGGTTAGATCAATGTGTTGTTCCGCACATTGTTAAACGCCCCCTCAACGTCAATGCAAAAACACCAAAGTATAGGTCTTGGTATCGAAGGATCCTTCTATTTTATGCACTGCCTCGTGCAGCGCAGTCTCCGCCAACGTAGTATTTTTATATCCACCACCGAAAGATGGAGGCGTATTCATTTTGCAATTCCGTTTAAAACACATCGAAAAATCCATTACCGACGCTATAAAGTATATATATTGTTGATCATCGTAAAAATCTAAGACGTCTTAAAAATCCGTCTGTCCGTTTGTTCATCCATCCGTCTGCCAGTCCGTCCGTCTGTCCGTCCTTCTGTCCGTCCTTCTGTCCGTCCATCTTTCCGTCCGTCTGTCCATCCGTCTGTCCGTCCGTCTATTCGTCCGTCTGACCGTCTGTCTGTCCGTCCGTCTGTCCGTCCGTCTGTCCATTTGTCTGTCCGTCCATTTGTCAGTCCGTCCGTCTGTCTGTCCGTCTGTCTGTCCGTCTGTCTGTCCGTCTGTCTGTCCGTTGGTCTGTCCTTCAGTCTATCCGCCTGTCTATCCGTCCGTCTATCCATCCGTCTGTCTGTCCGTCTGTCTGTCCGTCCGTCTGTCCGTCCTTCTGTCCGTCTGTCTGTCTGTCTGTCCGTCTGTCTGTCTGTCCGTCCGTCTGTCTGTCCGTCCGTCTGTCCGTCCTTCTGTCCGTCTGTCTGTCTGTCTGTCTGTCCGTCTGTCTGTCCGTCCGTCCGTCTGTCCGTCCGTCCGTCCCTCTGTTGAAATCACGCTACAGTCATGAAAAATAGCGATATTGAGCTAAAACATTGCACAGATTCTTTTTTTGTCCATAGGCTGGTTAAGTTCGAAGATGGCCTATATTGGACTATATTTTGATTTAGCCCCCATATAGACCAATCAGCCGATTTATTATCTTAGGGCCAAAAAAGCCAAAATTTGGGACAATGTGTTGTGTTAGTCCATTCGACCCAGATCGGTCTAGATTTGGGTATAGCCCCCATATAGACCCATCTATTGATTTAAGGTCTTAGGCCCAAAAAAAGCCATATTTATTGTCCGCTCTCGCCCAAAATTTAGGACAGTGAGTTGTATGAAGCCATTCGACATCCTTGTTTAATTTGTCCCAGTCCAGATTTGGATATTGGTGCCATACAGACCGATCTCTCGATTAAAGGTCTTAGGGCCAAAAAAGCCACATTTATTGTCCGCTCTCACTAAAATTTGGGGCAGTGAGTTGTGTTAAGCCCCCCGCTATCCTTGTTCAATTTGACCTAGATCGGTCTAGGTTTAGATACAGCCGCCATATAGACCGAGCTCCCAATTTAAAGTCTTAGACCCATAAATGGCGCATTTACTATCCGATTTCTCAAGAACTTGTCATAGCGAGTTGTGTTAGACTCCTCGACATCTCTCTTTTTAA
Source organism: Stomoxys calcitrans (assembly GCF_963082655.1). Taxonomy (NCBI): domain Eukaryota; kingdom Metazoa; phylum Arthropoda; class Insecta; order Diptera; family Muscidae; genus Stomoxys; species Stomoxys calcitrans. The sequence goes on from NC_081553.1 coordinate 54,873,276, forward strand.
TACGGCCCCGATCGGTCCAGATTTGGATATAGCTGCCATATAAACCGATTTGGATATAGCTGCCAAGGTTTCAGGCCCATAAAAGGTGAAGTAATTAACAGATTTCTCTAAAATTAGGCACAATGAGTTTAGACCCTTCGATATTCGTACTGAGTATAGTTTAGATCGGTCTATATTTTGATATAACTGCCACATAGATTGATCTCTCAATTTAGGGTCTTGGGCCCATAATAATCTTTTTTATTGTGCGATTTCGATGAAATTTCGTATAGCCGTGTTTTTGTTTTGCTCCTCGACATTCCTGTTCAATACGGCCCACATCAATCCAGATTTGGATGTAGCTGCCATATATACCCCATCTCCCGATTTAAGGTTTTTGGCCCATAAAAGGTGTTTCGTCATTGGTACCGAGTATAGTCAAAATCGTGATATATTTGGATTTACTTCGATTTCCCAATTTAAGGTCTTGGAACAATAAAAGCACGTTTATTACTCCATTTCGCTGAAATTTGACACAGTGGACTGTGCAAGGCTCTTCGACGTTCGTGTTCAATACACTGATAGAAACGGAACGGTACTTTACTAATACCGTCTGGTATTATTTTATTCACCTTTTAGCAAATATTTTTAATACCATTTGGTATCAATTTGATACCAGTCGAAAGAACCTATTAAGAATTAACGGCGTCACATATATATTGTTGTCATCGCGGCAAAACTGTTGTTTAGGATGGTACTTAAAATGTATATGCGTAAAAACGCAGAGAAAATGGAAAACAAATCTTTGATCTTGACTTTTTCAGCCACTAGAGGGCGCAAGTCTTATCCGATTTGGATGAAATTTTACTTGAATGTTTCATTATGACTTCCAAAAACTTTGCTTAGTATGGTTCAAATCGGTACATAACCTGATATAGCTGCCTTATAAACCGATCTGAGATCTTTACTTCTTGGCCCTCTAGAGGGCGAAATTCTTATCAGGTTTGGCTGAAATTTTGCAAAAGGTGTTTCGTTATGATTTCAAACAACTGTCCTATGTATGGTTCAAATCGGTCTATAACCTGATATAGCTGCCATATAAACCGATCTGGGATCTTGACTTCTTCAGCCACTAGAGGACGGAAGTCTTATCCGATTTGGCTGAAATTGTAGATGAAATGTTTCATTGTGACTTCCAAAAACTTTGCTAAGTATGGTTCAAATCGGTACATAACCTGCTGCCATATAAACCGATCTGCGATCTTGACTTCTTAACCCTCTAGAGGGCGCAATTCGTATGCGATGTGGCTGAGATGTACAACGGTTTCTCCCATGACCTTTAATATTCGTGTCGAATATGGTCTGAATCGATCTATATGAGCCCTTAGAGACGAAGCCTATTGAAATTGGAAAAAAAACCGTTCAGATTTGGATATAGCTTCCATATATATGTTCGTCCGATTTGCAGTAGTACAGCAATAAAATGGTCATTTGTTAACCAATTCGCTCGAAATTTGTCAGGAAGGATTTTCTTATGACTCTCGATGTTGTTGGTAAATTTCATAGAATCGGTTCAGATTTGGATATAGCTCCCATATATATGTTCGTCCCATTTGGAGTAATACAGCAATAAAATGGTCATTTGGTAACCAATTCGCTCGAAATTTGTCAGGAAGGATTTTCTTATGACTCTCTATGTTACTGGTTAATTTCATAGAAATCGGTTCAGATTTGGATATAGCTCCCATATATATGTTCGTCCGATTTGGAGTAATACCGCAATAAAATGGTCATTTGTTAACCGATTCTCTCGAAATTTGGCGGAAAGGATTTTCTTATGACTCTCTATGTTACTGGTTAATTTCATAGAAATCGGTTCAGATTTGGATATAGCTCCCATATATATGTTCGTCCGATTTGCAGTAGTACAGCAATAAAATGGTCATTTGTTAACCGATTCTCTCGAAATTTGGCGGGAAGGATTTTCTTATGACGCTCTATATTGCTGGTTAATTTCATGAAAATCGGTTCAGATTTCGATATAGTTTCCATATATATATTCGTCCGATTTGAAGTAATACAGCAATAAAATGGTCATTTGTTAACCGATTCTCTCGAAATTTGGCAGGAATCATTTTCTTATGACTCACGATGTTACTGGTGAATTTCATGGGACTCGGTTCAGATTTAGATATAGGTTTCATATATATATATGTCGCCTGATTTTCATTCTTAGACCCTTTGCAAGCGCATTTATTTACCAATCTTTCCAAAATTTTGTACAACGCTTTCCTCGACGAATTCTACAATATCCACAAAAAGTTTGCTCGAAATCGGTTCAGATTTAGTTATAGCTCCCATGTATACGTTTGTCAGATTTTGGGTAATTTGTTGTCATTTGCAATCATTTGCCAAAATTTGATACAGGAATTTTAATAATCTATCTGGAAACATCCGTCGAAGTCCATCAAAATTGGTTCAGAATTAGATGTGTTTAGAGGGCAGGTGTAGGGTATTATAAAGTCGGCACCGCCCAACGTTTGCCTTTCCTTACTGGTTTTGACTTGTGTCTTTTTTTTTTTCTTCATTTCGCATTTCTCCCAAAGTTTACGCTGGGTTATTTGAATGTGGTGTAACACATTTTTTCGTTTCACTGAATTTCTTTGCATTAATCACAAGAATATCTCCATAACATTGTGTTATTGTTGAGAGCAAGCAGGCAGATTTTTCAATACCACCATAGCCATGTCGTAAGCCCGCATTTGTAACAATACAATCACTGTCCTTGCGGCCTCGAGGGTATTAACGAATAAACCAATGAAATAAATCCTTGACACATTCATTCAAACCAACACACACACACACATGCACACACACGAGCACCCACATATGCGTTTGCTTTTGTTTGCGGTTAACTATGCACAGGGTCCTCGTGTTACAACAACGAGCAACATTGTCTGTGGATATTTTATTGTGGGACTGCTTGCTCTGTCTGCCCACATGCTTGTGGACGTTGGTTCTCTTTCCTCTGGCCTTTATATTTTCATAAAATAATTGTAATTATTTTATGCTTAATACGCAAAAATACACACAAGCCATTGGGGCATGCAACCAATGTTGAAATAAATGTTGCAAATGAGAAAGAAAATGAAAATATCATTATGTTTATTTTTGTAAGCGACAAGTCAAGTGTGATGCTTCTTTTATGTTGAGCCAGAGGGGGAAAAGTAGACAAGAGCTGAAGAGCTGAAACCTCAATATCCTTAACATGTCCTTTGTCTTGTTTTAATGGTGTAGAATGGGGGAAGTGGAGGAAAGCATGATTGTTGTAAATTATAAATGAGAATATATATGCACTCTTTGCCCAAATTGCCTTAAGTGGTCATAATGTAATTTAAAGGAGTTTTGGGGACCGCCAGGGAGCATCTCATTTATATTGCAATGCATTAATTTATTAAATTAGCAAATCCATTTTCGACAGCAATGATGTGAGAATAGAAGCCACTTCAAATGGGGGTAATTTAATCATCTAAAATGTCTTGTCAATCAAAATATGTAGCCCAAACCAATAGGAATTCCTTTGATAGGTTTTTAAGCCCACTTTATAAAGGGCAATAGAAATGTTCATGGGCACCAAAGAGGCACAGTGGGATGAAATAACAAGAATAATAAAATTTTTGTTTTTGTAATTTTTCTAGGAATACATAATGGAAAACCAATAAAAACAAGACAAAATAAGTAAATTATAATGAAGGAAACAAGTAAAAAGGCATTAAGTTCGGCCGGGCCGAACTTGGGATACCCTTCACTTCGGGTATATATGAAAACCGCCTTTCGCCACAATCCGTTGGAAATTGGATAACATATGTACTCAAATTCGGCACGGACATTGAGTGGTCTTAGAAATATATGTCACTGTTGAATTTTGTATTTCGAATTTCAAAAAAAAATCGGGTAATAAATAAAGCTTTTATGAGCTTCAGACCCTTAACCGGCATTTAAATA